>NC_141691.1:1054337881-1054340381 GCF_964263255.1 Lissotriton vulgaris | reverse complement strand
TCTCCCCCTGGTAATGGTTTCTCTGGTATATAACACATTTGCTCTTAACATCAGCGCAGCTATGTACTGGTTTTCTTTCATTTTATTATGCCTGCTGATCCAGAAGTTTGAGGTTGGATTACTCGATAAGTATTTTACACCATCACCTTGGACGGGGAGATTTGCCCATCTCTCAAACTCTTCTTTTCTCCAGTCATATGTTGCTGGCAAATTCAATTCATAACTCAGATAACAACTATCCATAATGTTGAGTTTGTGTGTTTTTATTATGTTGTCAATTTTTTCATTTATATTTTCTCCTACATACATGAATGATCGCGCTATGTACTGGTCTGGAGCATCCCTGAGATACAAAAAGCTATTGACTTTATTGAGACCAATTTGTGTACATAGTTTTGGAATACTGAGGCCCCCAAATGATTTTTTCGAATATAGGAGACCATCACATGTGTATGCAGGAAGGTGTAGAAAGTGTTTGACATACCTTTTTATTGTTTGATCAAGAACATTCAACGTTTTTGCTTCAGTTCCCGTCATTTCTAGTTTGAATGATAGCTTAGGTATCAAGTATTGGCACAGTATTTCAATTTTCTGCGTGGGCTTAAGTGATAAATTATCAAGATTTTGAGCCCATTTAACAAGAACCTCATTAATTCTGTTGTTGCTTGTATGACCAGTGTGTGGATCAAAGTTCAAACCGAGATATCTCTCACTTTCTCCTGGATGAATATTTTCAATATTTTGTTTCTCAAGTTGCCATGGTTTACATTTGTTAACCAGTATTTTGTCTTTATGGTGACTGATATAAAATCCATGTGTTTTTTTCACATTTAGTTTTAGTCCTGTATCTTTACTGAACTTTTCAATGATCTTTAGATTTGTATTAATTCCTTCCCATGTATTGCTTAGTACTGCGATGTCATCGGCAAAGGCAAGAGCAGTGATTTGTTCATCAAGATCATCTTATCCAAATGTGAAACCTTTGCCGTTTTTTTGAAGATCACAGATTAGAGGATCCATGGCAATGTTAAATAGTAGTGGGGATAAAGAGTCACCTTGTTTGACCCCAGATTTCATTATTAATTCAGGAGTTTATTCGTTGTTCTTTCCCTTGAAAGATGTTGTTGAGTCGGTATATAAGTCTTTTATTATTTCTCTGATGTTTGGTGGAACTCTTTGCCTTGCGAGACTCTGTATAATGTGACCATGGCTGACAGAGTCGAAAGCTTTTGAAATATCAACTAACACAACCGCTAATGAGTCACTGTTTTTTCGTGCTCCTTTTATAACGTTTTGCAGGAGAGTCAGATTCTCGAGACAACCTCTCACCTTCATGAAGCCTTTTTGTCTCGTATTCAATTCAACAAAGAATGAGAGTCTTCTAGTTAATATTTTTGTAAATAACTTTATGAATGCAGTACCGATGGTAATTGGACGACAGTTACTGATTTTTGTAAGTTCATTAATCGGTACATTCTTGGGTATCAAAATTGACCGGTTCTTTTTGATAATTACTGGTACTCTTCTCATTGACAACCAAGATGATAGAACTCTGGGCAGCAGTCTTGGTTGCTTGCTGTGCACTTTATTTAGTTCATTCAGACCTATCTTGTCAGGCCCCACTGCTTTTTTCAGATTGGAACTTTCAAAAGCAAGAGTTACCTCGAGCAGTGTTATTTCTTTGCACAAATTCTCAATTTCATAGTCCTCTGGTATTCGATCTATCGGTATGAATTTTGGGTTCTTTTTGTTTTCTTTTTAAATTATGCTTTTGTAGTATTGAAAGATTTCATCAGCACTGATTTGGCATGTGGCATCTTCTGCCCCATCAGTGATAATCCTGGCAATTTTCTTTTTATCTTTCCTAAACATTGCCTGGTATTCTTTATAGCTGCTCTTTGCTTTTGCATATTTTTTCTTGTGCGTCTGATTAAGCTTTTCATTTTTCTTGTCTTTTTTTGTTATTTTGTTTCCTGCTGAGGCATTCTGGTGTTCGTCTTGAGCAGAGTTCACAGGCTCATTATTGATTTCACTTGTTGGTTCATTTGTTATCACTCTTGCTAGATGAGGACTTATATCAGTGGTGTTTTCTGTGATATAAGTCACTACTTCTTCCATCAGATCCATAGCAGCATCGTGCTGTTTTACGTTTTGAGTATATTTCTCGATTTCTGACATTCTGTCTTCCAGTTCATCAAAGTTCTTGATTTTTTGCGCACGTTTTCGATTGATAAAGTCTTTGCGCTTTTCTGTTGTTACTTCCACTGTAATTTCTGGCTCATCGCAAGAGTCATTTTCAGAAACATTTGATGCTTGCAGTACATCTTTTGCGGATTTTTTGCTTTTATCTCTTTTATTTCTTCTTTTTTCTGCAATTTGTTTACTGTTCTTGTTGTCAAAATGTGGAACCATCAGCGCATTGATATTCCTCTTATTTTCATATATTTTTTCCAATTCTGCTAATAGCAGTATTTCTTCCTGTGACCATAATTTTGACGGT
>NC_141691.1:1054077881-1054332881 GCF_964263255.1 Lissotriton vulgaris | reverse complement strand
CTACGGTGTGTGCTCTCAGGAGGTGGCCGAGGGCTTCGGGCTGGCGCCGTCGGTCGCTCCGCCGTTAATGATCCTTCCGCAGGTTCACCTACGGAAACCTTGTTACGACTTTTACTTCCTCTAGATAGTCAAGTTTGATCGTCTTCTCCGCGCTCCGCCAGGGCCGTTGCCGACTCCGGCAGGGCCAATCCGAGGACCTCACTAAACCATCCAATCGGTAGTAGCGACGGGCGGTGTGTACAAAGGGCAGGGACTTAATCAACGCGAGCTTATGACCCGCACTTACTGGGAATTCCTCGTTCATGGGAAATAATTGCAATCCCCAATCCCTATCACGAACGGGGTTCAGCGGGTTACCCGCACCTGTCGGCGAAGGGTAGACACACGCTGATCCGTTCAGTGTAGCGCGCGTGCAGCCCCGGACATCTAAGGGCATCACAGACCTGTTATTGCTCGATCTCGTGTGGCTGAACGCCACTTGTCCCTCTAAGAAGTTGGACGCCGACCGCTGGGGGTCGCGTAACTAGTTAGCATGGAGGAGTCTCGTTCGTTATCGGAATTAACCAGACAAATCGCTCCACCAACTAAGAACGGCCATGCACCACCACCCACAGAATCGAGAAAGAGCTATCAATCTGTCAATCCTTTCCGTGTCCGGGCCGGGTGAGGTTTCCCGTGTTGAGTCAAATTAAGCCGCAGGCTCCACTCCTGGTGGTGCCCTTCCGTCAATTCCTTTAAGACTCATGTATTCTGAACATATTATAGTTATGTTGTATTTTCTAGTTAGCGTTCTAAAGTGGCCTACACAACCTAATGGTTCTTATGATTTTTACATGAATAAGGAAAACTAGAAATAAGTTACTGCATGCCTTGTTCACGTAGTGCTGTAATGACATCTTCCCCCTCCCAAAAGACCTAAACATTGAGGCCAAAGACACAGTGGCGTAGCAAAGGGGACAGCGGTCCGCCCCAGGCAGCACGAGTTTTGGGGCAGTAGCACCTGTGGCCATCACGGGCGACATTTACAGGAGTCACCAGCACGCCTCCCCCTCCGCTCTTACATGCAGCAGCCGTGGGCGGCAAACGCTGGGACCGCCATGGGTGGTCAAAGACCTAGCTAGGCCACTGAAAAGAGACTAATGTCAATTAAACCTTCCAGCAATTGCACCAACACATTTATTTGAAGCTTTTGGGCTGCATCAGATAAAGCAGACGTCAAGACTCAGGTGCAGATTCACTATGATTTTGCATCATGGTTGGGTCACTTTTGTGGCACAGACCAGATGCTAAATTGTCCTTGGTATTTTCTAAACCACGCAAAGCCACATTGTATGACTTTGATTGGTTTAATAAATACAAATTAACACAATGCAATTCATCGCGCTGCCTTGCACTGCTTTGCATCAGGTAGGCAGTACATGGCTGGAGCATGGGCATTTCTGTACATCCACCCGTGTATTTTGATGCAAACACTGATTTAAAAAGACTTGCAAACATGGGTATGCGCCAAAATGGTACACTTACCAGATAAAGGTGCAGTGAGAAGAAATATCTTTATTTGTACTCCTTACTTACTCTTTGGATTGTTTTTGTGCAGGAAGTTATCCCTTTCTGCACAAAAGCAATCCCGCCCTTAACACATGCATCCTTGAACTATGGTGCAAGAATGCCTGCATTGGCACTAGACAGCACACAGTGTGCCAGAGCAAGGAGAGAGCAAGAATGCTCTATATCTTTATAAATATGGAGCATTTCTGCTCTCTCCCTTGCTGAGCCGTGTTGCTTGAAATGATAGTGAATGTGCTCCTCAGTTTCTGCCACAGTTTTGGACTCTTTGGTATCTAAAGTAGTTGAAGAGCTGAAGGGGGGACGGGCGGTTCCGGAACCACCGCAACCACCATGAAGCCGAGATCCCTGGTGGTGGCATATCAGTCTTGAGGCTGCAATATGCTTAGTACGAGTTTCCTCACCACCACACTTTTCATGGAGGTGTACAAACAAAGGGGGCATCAAATCATAGGCTTTCATCAAAAAGGAGGGAAGAAGAATTGAGGTCCATTCAGTTCCCCTGGGTAGATCATGAAATAATCAATTGTGGGAATGGACCCTGGTATCTACAATAACCATTGGTTATTCTTTGACAACCCTCATAGACGCTGATTGATTCGGATGTAAACTGTGCGGTATATCTTTTCGTCCGCCCCTTGTCAAGCGTCAGGGCATAGTCATTGGGTTGCCAAATATCGTGCTATATGCCTGCCTCACCCGAGGCAACCTCAAGTTAGTGTAGAAGTGTCCAGAGATAAGGGACAGTTCTCAGGAGGAAGTGGGTAGAAAAAATGTTTAAAAATCGGTGACTCCCCAAAAATAAGATTTATTAAAGAGGAAAAAAGGGGTGAGTACTGGTGGTTAAAAATATCTTGGTTATATTGAGTAATTGAGTTACTGGATTACCATATTACTCTTAAAGACAAGTCGACATGTTTCAGCTCACCTGGGGCCAGAAGGTCTACGGAGCTTTCGTCAGGACAAAAACAAATGACAGGACAAAGAAATAGGGTTGAAAGTACTCACACAACTTGTGTAGTTTTCATGGATTAGTACGAAGATCTCATATTGAGATTCCTGTAATATGAGGACAAAAGATAATACAAATGAACGTTTACATGAAATAATGGCATAAAGCACGCTTGCGCAGCTTAGGGCTTCAAGCTAGGAGAGAGGAATATTAGTTCTTCAAGTAGAGTGCACCTAATTACGGGCACTGTTGGGGGACGGGGGTCTAGAAGAGTAGAACGAAAGGAGGTTCAGTTCACTGGAGTTATGGACAATTATAAAGGTAGTTAGGCAGTGCGCAGCAACCAGTTTAAAGTATTAAAGCGGGTCACAGGTTTCAACATGTCTAAGGTAGAGCACTACGGGGAAGGTAGTGAAAGAGTAGCAATATCTCACATACCTTCGTAAATAGTTAATTTCTCCACATCAGGTTGCAATGGAGTCGCTAATAACGAGGTCTTTGCTACAAAGGTGGAACAAACAAAAAGTATATTCAAGGTTAGGGCCTCACGGATGTAACTAGTGCCAAAGGTCTAGGGATGTTTGTTAACGGAGCTGGCCGCCATTCTTACCCGCGTGTAGGAGAGCATTTGCTCCTAGTGCTGACTCTGCCCCTGGAAAGTAAGGAGGATCAACTCAGGTCACTATTTATAGCGCCAAAATAGAAAAGGGGTTACCAGGTAGAATTGACCTACTTAAAGATGGTGAGTCTGCGGAGGTAGGTAGTGCACTCATTAGTGTACGATTGAATGTAAACATATGAAGCCTGTGTTCAGAGAACAGATTCTACTGGAGAGATTCGTATCGGTCGATGTGACATACAGATTCTCTTTTCTCAGGAGATACTTTTTCAGTGTTCAAAAAGGAGTTTATAGGGAACAGATTAGGAGAACTGATGCCAAGGGATATTGTCATTCAATCCCGATATATGGGTTTTGAGGCGATTGACCCATCGCTGTTCCTTTTCGAAAAGGATCTGTTCAGCATTTTGGTTTTTGTCATGGAGCATCTCAAGGATTGTCCAACTCAGGTCATCGCATGTGTGTCCAGCCTCCACAAACTGTGTACAGAGTTTCGTGGTGTTTTTCTTCAGTCTCACATTGCTTCTGTGCTCACCTATGCGTATTTTAACTTTTCTGCAGGTCATGCCCACGTATTTCAGTTGGCAGGGACATGTGACCAGGTACACCACATGTGTTGAATTACAATTTGTGTGTGATCTTTGGGTCCAGATTAAATCATCGGTCAGCTGTAAAGTCTTAGTGGTCTTGGTAAGTTTACACACGCCACAGGTACCACTGGGAAAATGCCCTGTTACGGGGGCCATGTGTACATTTCTAATGGTCGACACGGTGGAATTTTTCTTCTTTGGTCGAGTGTGCACCAGCACATCCCTCAGATTCCTTGTTCTTTTATTCGCTAATCTTGGTTTTGGCCAGTTGAACTTTCCTGAAGTTACTATTCTCCAGTTTTTTCTGATCAACTTTTGTATTTCGTAACTAGCTGGGCAGTAAGTTGTGACGCAGGTGACCAGATCTTTTATTGGTTCTTTTTCATGCATCTGCAGCAGGCATTCACGTGGTTGGTTTTTGGCTCTCTTTCTGCATTTTGCAATCACCCTAGGCGTATAGTCTCTAGCTCGCAGTTTTCTACTCAGGACTGTGACTTGTTCTTTATAATCACATTCTTTACTGCAATTGCGTTTATGCTGGAGAAATTGGCTGTATGGAAGATTGTCTCTGAATGGACGAGGGTGGTAGCTCTGATAAGACAATAGACTATTTTTGGCCGTTGGTTTAGTGTAAGTCTTAGTCTCAAGTTAATCCATTTTCTGCGAAGATAGTCAGATCAAGAAAGTCAATGTTCGTGTTGCTGGCGGTGAAGGTGAATTTGAGCCAGCGATCTCTCCTGTTCAACCATTCTATGAATGTAGTTAGGTCTTGTTTAGTTTCCCAGATCAACAGGATGTCGTTGATGTATCGTTTCAAGTATTTGATACTGGAAACATACGGATTCTCGTTGTTTAGGACAAACTTCTGTTCGAATTGGCTGACGTATAATCCTGCTACTGATGGCGCAAAAGCGCTGCCCATGGAAGTCCCGTGGCACTGTAGGAAGAGGAGTCCATTGTATTCAAAATAGTTCTCCTTTAAGGCTAGCCTGCAGCATTCTAGGACAAAATGACGGGGAGTTCGGTGGGACCATTCGTCTTGGAAGAGTAGATCCTCAAGCATTTGCATTGTGTCATCTTGTGGCAAGCTCGTGTACAGCAATTCGACGTCTAGTCCTACTAGGATCATGCTCAGTGGGTCGAATTCTTTATCTGCAATCTGTATCAACAGATCGCGGGTGTCTTTGAGGTATGTCGGGGTTTTCTGGATGATCGGTTTTAGATATTCATCCGCAAATTTTGAGAGAGGTTCGAGGAGCGAGCCAATCCCCGACACAATTGGGCGATCGGCGGTGGTAACTTGTTTTTATGAGTTTTAGGGAGTGAGTAGAAAAATGGTATTTTCGGTACTCGTGGGGTCAGAAAATCAGCTTCTTTTTTGGATATCCATCCGTTTATTTCTGCTTCATGAATCATTATTGCGATGGTGTTTGTAAGTCTTGCAGTTGGGTCAGAATCTAGTCTTCTATAGAAAGTTTCATCGGATAATAGAGCAAGGCATTGCCGGTTATATCCTTCCTTTGTAAGGATCACTACCCCACCACCCTTGTCCGCTGGCTTGATAATAATATCATCATTATCTCTTAGCTCTTCGAGGGCACGTCTTTCTTTTTTGCTAAGATTTTGGAAGGGTTTTTTCTTTTTGTCAAGATTGTCTATTCCTTTCAAAATGGCCTGCTCGAAAGCTAGTATTTCGACTGGTACATTGTTTGTGGGGGGTAAGAATTTGGACTTTCTCCTTAACGTGGTGTCTCCTTCATTGGTGGACTGGGGCGAGCCGTCAAAGAATGCTTTGAGTTTTAATGTTCTACAGAATTCCGACAATTCACATTTGAGTTTGAAGGGATCCAACGTGGGGGTCGGGACGAAACCAAGACCTTTGTTTAGGACTGTAGTTTGTTCTTGGGACAGAATAGTATCTGTTAGGTTCACTATTAGTGATTCTTTTTGTTCTGTTCCGTCTGTGCTGATGACATGCTGCGGGTTTGTACATTGGGAGGACGATCTTGCCATGTTATGTTTTTCTTTTTGCCTCTTGGTTGATTTTGGCCTCTTCCTAAAAAAGGCTGCGCTGATTGATGTGGTAGAATCTGGTTATGTAACATTTGGTTCCCCATTTGTTGTTGTTGGTCAGCACCCTGGTTGTAGGGGTTCATGGGGTACATCCAGCCCCGATATAGCACGATATTTGGCAACCCAATGACTATGCCCTGACGCTTGACAAGGGGCGGACGAAAAGATATACCGCACAGTTTATATCCGAATCAATCAGCGTCTATGAGGGTTGTCAAAGAATAACCAATGGTTATTGTAGATACCAGTGTCCATTCCCACAATTGATTATTTCATGATCTACCCAGGGGAACTGAATGGACCTCAATCCCTCTTCCCTCCTTTTTGATGAAAGCCTTTAAGCAGCGCACAGCTGCGGGAATACAACACCCTTGCTCACTATTCTGCTGACATTGAGGTGTATTTCTTTTTCTTTTTCTATTGGGATTACGAGTCTTGAATGATGGAGGACAATGTTGGTCTCAGTTTCACTGGTAGCGACATAGATGAAATTCTAGCAGCACAATCCTTACTACAGAACGCAGATTTTACACAAGCTATTGCACAAACAGATGAATGGGATACCCTAACAAATAAGAAGAGAGAACAGATAAGAACTGCAATACATGGTATTATCATGACCGAATATTTGAGAACCAAATCAGCACCGAGAGGCCTATGGATATCTAATGCACCAAGAATCTTTTTACATGATTTAGCATTCCGCAGAGACTGGACCTCCATATCCTGGAAGTGTACCTTGGACTAGTGCTCATAGTCAAGACAGCCAAAAGACTATCAGACGCGTTACTAGCGGAAATCCTAACCTGTGAAATCAATTGAGGAACGGCATCAACCCACAAGTCTACAAAAAAAGATTAGACGAGATCAACAAAGAAATGGATGAAACTCAGCAGTTCCTGATGCAAAACAAACTACAGAAACTAGCAAAAGATCTCAAAAAATTCAGCCAAGAACGTATGCACCCCTACTCCAAGGAGGACTATACTGTCACTGAGATCACCTCGGATACAGACTCTGCAGGGTGGTCCTCAGATGGCTCAGAGGGAAATCCGGACCGACAAATGTCGAGGAGGGGACGTAACAACTCGAGGTTTAGAGGCCCACAACGTGGAAATAGAGGTAACAGATGGCATAGACCACATTTCTTTCCGGGAAACCCAATGCCCTTCTTCCAACCTTTCATGCCCCCATACGGAGGCTGGATGAACCCCATGAACAACCAGGGTGGTGACCAACAACAACAAATGGGGAACCAAATGTTACATAACCAGATTCTACCACATCAATCAGCGCAGCCTTTTTAGGGAGAGGCCAAAATCAACCAAGAGGCAAAAAGAAAAACATAACATGGCAAGATCGTCCTCCCAATGTACAAACCCGCAGCATGTCATCAGCACAGACGGAACAGAACAAAAAGAATCACTAATAGTGAACCTAACAGATACTATTCTGTCCCAAAAACAAACTACAGTCCTAAACAAAGGTCTTGGTTTCGTCCCGGCCCCCACGTTGGATCCCTTCAAACTCAAATGTGAATTGTCGGAATTCTGTAGAACATTAAAACTCAAAGCATTCTTTGACGGCTCGCCCCAGTCCACCAATGAAGGAGACACCACGTTAAGGAGGAAGTCCAAATTCTTACCCCCCACAAACAATGTACCAGTCGAAATACTAGCTTTCGAGCAGGCCATTTTGAAAGGAATAGACAATCTTGACAAAAAGAAAAAACCCTTCCAAAATCTTAGCAAAAAAGAAAGACGTGCCCTCGAAGAGCTAAGAGATAATTATGATATTATTATCAAGCCAGCGGACAAGGGTGGTGGGGTAGTGATCCTTACAAAGGAAGGATATAACCAGCAATGCCTTGCTCTATTATCCGATTAAACTTTCTATAGAAGACTGGATTCTGACCCAACTGCAAGACTTACAAACACCATCGCAATAATGATTCATGAAGCAGAAATAAACGGATGGATATCCAAAAAAGAAGCTGATTTTCTGACCCCACGAGTACCGAAAATACAATTTTTCTACTCACTCCCTAAAACTCATAAAAACAAGTTACCACCGCCAGGTCGCCCAATTGTGTCGGGGATTGGCTCGCTCCTCGAACCTCTCTCAAAATTTGCGGATGAATATCTAAAACCGATCGTCCAGAAAACCCCGACATACCTCAAAGACACCCGCGATCTGTTGATACAGATTGCAGATAAAGAATTCGACCGACTGAGCATGATCCTAGTAGGACTAGACGTCGAATCGCTGTACACGAGCTTGCCACAAGATGACACAATGCAAATGCTTGAGGATCTACTCTTCCAAGAAGAATGGTCCCACCGAACTCCCCGTCATTTTGTCCTAGAATTCTGCAGGCTAGCCTTAAAGGAGAACTATTTTGAATACAATGGACTCCTCTTCCTACAGTGCCACGGGACTTCCATGGGCAGCGCTTTTGCGCCATCAGTAGCAGGATTATACGTCAGCCAATTCGAACTGAAGTTTGTCCTAAACAACGAAAATCCGTACGTTTCCAGTATCAAATACTGGAAACGATACATCGACGACATCCTGTTGATCTGGGAAACTAAACAAGACCTAACTACATTCATAGAATGGTTGAACAGGAGAGATCGCTGGCTCAAATTCACCTTCACCGCCAGCAACACAAACATTGACTTTCTTGATCTGACTATCTTCGCTGAAAAGGGTAAACTTGAGACTAAGACTTACACTAAACCAACGGCCAAAAATAGTCTATTGTCTTATCAGAGCTACCACCCTCGTCCACTCAGAGACAATATTCCATACAGCCAATTTCTCCGGCATAAACACAATTGCAGTAAAGAATGTGATTATAAAGAACAAGCCACAGTCCTGAGTAGAAAACTGCGAGCTAGAGACTATATGCCTCGGGTGATTGCAAAATGCAGAAAGAGAGCCAAGAACCAACCACGTGAATGCCTGCTGCAGATGCATGAAAAAGAACCAATAAAAGATCTGGTCACCTGCGTCACAACTTACTTCCCAGCTAGTTACGAAATACAAAAGTTGATCAGAAAAAACTGGAGAATAGTAACTTCAGGAACGTTCAACTGGCCAAAACCAAGATTCGCGAATAAAAGAACAGAGAATCTGAGAGACGTGCTGGTGCACACTCGACCAAAGAAGAAAAATTCCACCGTGTCGACCATTAGAAATGTCAACATGGCCCCCGTAACAGGGCATTTTCCCTGTGGTACCTGTGGCGTGTGTAAACTTTTTTCAATATCAACAAGAGAGGTAGGGTGTAGACACTCCTGTACCCCAATCATATATACTGTAAACAACGAAGGAGTGACTAAGGTGCAAAACAAAAGTGATAATCGTGAAGGGTTCAAAAATAACGCTTCACTGTGTACTGCACGCGTGATCAATGCTCACACGCGTGCAGAAAATATAGTGGGGCAGTCTTAAAAATCCATTAGGGGGCCCGGACGACCTTCTTCAACTGGAAGAAAGTCAGGGCGTTTGCTGGTCACCTTCTAGTGGGTAGAGGGAGAAGACCTAAGTTCTTAGAAGGACCCTCACTCACCACTAGTTGGTGACATGCTTCATCATCGGGTCCCCTCTGGGGTGACCGAATGTCTCCCCAGCGTGCTATGACGCCTGATTACAGCGGAGCAGGATGTGGTGGGTGCAGCAGTGCCCAAATTAGGAAGTGACTAAACGTGATAGTGCAAAAGTGTATTAAACAATTACAATATGGCCAACCCGCATTGGTTAAAAACAAAGTGAGCGGACTCCCACGGTTCTTAATTAAGGAACCGGAGTCCTAAGTCAGAAGTAACATTTGGTCGACATGTTTCAGCTGTTAAGGTTGCATGTAGCTCAGCTTTCTTCAGGACCTAAAACATAAGTCCTCCGGTGGTGTGCACGCTCTAAGGTGCACCCTCCCTTGAGGCTCTAAGTGTGAATTTTTTTTTTTTTTTTATATCATATCAAAGGATGGAAGAACATTCCATCACCACCACACTACTCACTCTGGTAGGGGTGTGTTAAAAAAGGAACCTGTGAAAAAGAAGGGACAAGAACAAGACCACAAACATAAAAACATGAAAGAGAAGGGTTAATTCCTTCTAAGAAAGGTTGGTTTCATGTAAGTTCAACTCTGGGTATCATGCACAATTAGTGTGACACCCATAATGGGGTGCTACCTTATATTCCTTAATCAGGTGCACCAAAATTCGCTGTCAGAACCAGCCCAGTGAATGAGTCCGTGTCCTGAACATGCTCGAGGGTCAGTGGGATCAAGCAATATGTGACTCAGTTCTGGGGCGGTAAAATTAAAAAGCACAGTGATAAGAGAGTATAAGCAAGTATTTTCTTTGATGTTTAAATATACACACACACACGTGTAAGGGGCCAGGAACCCCCTTCCCAGCATGAGTAAAGGATACTTAGCAAACGGGGGGTGACGGTTTTAAGCAAGCATATCCACAAGAATTTGTTCGTCCTCATCCGCACAAATAGAGGGAAGAGCCCTCTTCGAATTAATATCAGGAAGACGATTTGAAAATGGAAATATGTAAAATAACTCACTTCCTGAGGGAACAAATTGTGCTCCTTCGGAAATGACAGCCTGGGTGGATTTCACGCGGCGCTATTCTGCCAACAGTGAAAAAACACCAATCAGGGGGGTGTCGGTTTTTGAGCAAATGATATCGCTTAGTCACCATGTTTGCAATCGAGCATCACTTACTTCCACGCCAGCGGCTCCCCACCGTGTACCTACACGGACAATAGCTGTCTCCCGGGAACGAAGAAAGATTAGCGCACCCGGTTGGTTTAAAAGACCAAGGAGACTGATTGGACGCACCTGCCCTCGTGGGTACATGACGTAGGAGGAAGTGTCGCGTCTTAAAGGCATAGGCACCAATTTGCACGGAAGGCTATTTTGATTGGTTACAGGTTACCACGTGGGGGTGGACTGAACCGGCATTACGGAGCTGTTAGTTTCAAGGTCGGGATTTCGATTCCCGGTATTATCACACCACAAATTATCAATAAAATTGGTTGTTAATTGGTTGTTAATTTTAAATTTAAATTGTAAATGTAAGGCAAAGTGATCGTCTGATCATAGGATGATACAGCTGATCAGGCAAGATGTCCACAGTGTGAATGTGGTTCCTTAGCCTCAAACTCCTATTTATAGCTAGTTTTTTAGTTTGTTAATTAATGACTTTACAGTTAGGGCAAAGAAAGATATTCTGTGCACAGGTCCCGCATTTAGATAAGGGAATTAGTAATCACCTGGAGAGAGTATGGTAATGCCCACCTGGAATGGAGAATTTTATGTGCACAGGTCCTGCATTAAAGTAAAGAAATGCGGATGAATGGAATGGGTAGTTGTCTTTGCGGCAGAGTTCAAACTCAGTCCCTGGACTAGGGTGGACAGAATCCACCTCAAATTTGGAAACAAATTCAGTTTATTATTGGACTTGAGTTATTGTTCGTCAACGTAATACCGTACCCCAAGGTATATCATCGTTGAGGCCTTTCGTGTTGGTACTCAAACGGTACACCCAACGTTGTTCTTTCTTGAATAGTACAGACTCTGAACTGCCCTCCAGATGTCCCAGGACGGTCCATTCGAGGTCATTGGGTGTGTGGTTAGTCTGTAGAAAATGTGCAGTAAGTTTCGTTGTCGTTTTTTTACAATGAATATTGCTCCGATGTTCGCATATTCTTGTTTTGACACGTCTGGATGTCATCCCAATGTATTGTAACTTGCATCTGCAGGTGATAAAATAAACTACATTTGCTGTGTTACAGTTGGTGTGGTTACGTTGCACCCAGCGTGTGCCATCCGCCAAGTCCAGGAATTTCGTATGTGAAGTCAGATGGCAAATGCTGCAGTTACCGCAGGGGTGATGACCTGTCACTGGTGTTAGCCCCCAAGCGTTGAGAACGCTCGGTAGTTGGTTCTTGTTATTACTGTTTCTTGGTCGTGTGTGAACCAACGAGTCTTTTAAGCTGGTGGACCTTTTGTAGGAAAAAAGTGGTTTTTGCCAGTGTGCCTTACTGCTAGTGATGATTCTCCAGTTTTTCGATTCACATTTGCTCACTGCGTTTGATAAAGGATTAAAAGTGGTAACGCATGTGAGGGGAATCTCATTCACCTCTGAAGTGGGGTTATCTTCCAGTAGAACCTCCCTTTGCTGATTCCGTGCTCTCTTTTGGCTGGTGTTCAGGATCCTTGATGGGTATCCTCTTTTCTCCAATTTTTCGGCTAACACACTTGCCTGCTGCTTGTATGCGGACAGGGTGCTACAGTTGCGCCGTATTCTTAGGTATTGCCCATACAGGAGATTCTCCCGTAGGGCACTGGGGTGGTAACTGCTGAAGTGCAGCAAGTTGTTTTTTGCTGTCGGCTTGGTGAACGTCTTTGTCTCCAGTCGGTTGCCCTCCCTCTTGATGGTAACGTCTAAAAACGTGAGCTCGTCCCGGGAGTGTTCATGAGTGAACCTCAGGTGATCGTTTAACGTATTGATCCAGGTGTAGAAGTCAAGTAAAGTGGATTCATTCCCATGCCAGATCATGAACACATCATCTATATAACGACGCCATACGGTGATGTTACTACCGTATGGGTTCGCGGGGTTCAAGATGTGTTTAGACTCGAAGTCGTATACGTAAAGACCAGCTACCGATGGGGCAAAAGTGCTGCCCATTGATGTTCCCGTAGCTTGGAGGTAAAGTTGGCCTTCGTATTCAAAGAAATTCCGTTTAAGAGCAAGAGTGGCACAATCGACTACGAAATCCCGGGAGGTGTTGAAATCCCACACTGCTTGGTCCAGCGATTATTCCTTGACCACTTTTATGGTCTCATCCTGCGGAATGCAGGTATACAGGCTCTCGATGTCCATCGAGACAAGGAAACACGGAGCATTTGGTAGAGAAATCGTATTGAGCAGAGACAGAAAACTCTTGGTGTCCTTAAGGTAAGTGGTTGTGGATTGTACAATTGGTTTCAAAAAGAAGTCACAATACTGTGAAAGAGGTTCCAGGAGGGATCCTAGGCCCGAAACTATCGGTCGTCCCGGAGGGGGTTGTACATTTTTATGTGTTTTTGGTAACACATAAAAATAAGGGACCCGTCCCTCAGACATCGTTAGGAAGTCAGCCTCTTTCTTTGTGATATAACCGTCCCTTTCTGCTGTTGACACTAGATCACAGATTTCATTTCTTAGTTCGTTAGTCGGGTCCACCTCTAAAGGAATGTAGTTGTTGCCATTGCTTAAGAGTCTCCGACACTCTGTGTCGTAGTCGCTTTTGTTAAGGATCACAATCCCACCCCCCTTGTCCGCATTTTTTATGACGATATCCTTGTTCTTCTTAAGGGATTGAATGGCCTTAAATTCATCAGCGGACAAGTTCTTATAGGGGGTCGGTTCCTGCATTTGTTCTATTTCTTTGAACACAGCTTGTTCAAAGGCTAGGATTTCAGGTGCGAATGTGTGTGTTGGTGGTACAAATGTTGATTTCAATTTAAAATCAGTGTCACTCTCAATGTCAGCCGCTGTTTCTCTCTCTGATGATTCAAAAAAGTTCTTCAGGCGTAGCTTTCTTAAGAACTGACTCAACTCGCAATGGAGTTTGAAGCGATCCAGTTTGGGAGCTGGAATGAAACCTAGTCCTTTTTCCAAAACTAGTGTTTCAGTTTGAGAGAGATTGTAAGATGATAAATTCACCACTAGGGTTTCGCATTGCTGGGACCGGGTCTCTGGTCTGTTGATGTTGGGTCGTTAAGATCCTCCATCCCTATTTGAGTGTCCCAGTGTACGTGGTTGGGACCCTTCTGTTTCCCTCGGTTGCCCCGCCTGCCTCTGTCCTGAAAAGGATGCGGGTAACTTTGGGGGTGGAAATTTGGATAGGGCATGAAGTGAGAATTCCAGCCCATCATAGGGGGGAAAGGTGCCTGGAAAGGGCCGGGATGGCAGGGGCCCAACATCAACAGACCAGAGACCCGGTCCCAGCAATGCGAACCTGAAACACTAGTTTTGGAAAAAGGACTAGGTTTCATTCCAACTCCCAAACTGGATCGCTTCAAACTCCATTGCGAGTTGAGTCAGTTCTTCAGAAAGCTACGCCTGAAGAACTTTTTTGAATCATCAGAGAGAGAAACAGTGGCTGACATTGAGAGTGACACTGATTTTAAATTGAAATCAACATTTGTACCACCAACACACACAGTCGCACCTGAAATCCTAGCCTTTGAACAAGCTGTGTTCAAAGAAATAGAACAAATGCAGGAACCGACCCCTTATAAGAACCTGTCCGCTGATGAATTTAAGGCCATTCAATCCCTTAAGAAGAACAAGGATATCGTCATAAAAAATGCGGACAAGGGGGGCGGGATTGTGATCCTTAAAAAAAGCGACTACGACACAGAGTGTCGGAGACTCTTAAGCAATGGCAACAACTACATTCCTTTAGAGGTGGACCCGACTAACGAACTAAGAAATGAAATCTGTGATCTAGTGTCAACAGCAGAAAGGGACGGTTATATCACAAAGAAAGAGGCTGACTTCCTAACGATGTCTGAGGGACGGGTCCCTTATTTTTATGTGTTACCAAAAACACATAAAAATGTACAACCCCCTCTGGGACAACCGATAGTTTCGGGCCTAGGATCCCTCCTGGAACCTCTTTCACAGTATTGTGACTTCTTTTTTAAACCAATTGTACAATCCACAACCACTTACCTTAAGGACACCAAGAGTTTTCTGTCTCTGCTCAATACGATTTCTCTACCAAATGCTCCGTGTTTCCTTGTCTCTATGGACATCGAGAGCCTGTATACCTGCATTCCGCAGGATGAGACCATAAAAGTGGTCAAGGAATCGCTGGACCAAGCAGTGTGGGATTTCAACACCTCCCGGGATTTCGTAGTCGATTGTGCCACTCTTGCTCTTAAACGGAATTTCTTTGAATACGAAGGCCAACTTTACCTCCAAGCTACGGGAACATCAATGGGCAGCACTTTTGCCCCATCGGTAGCTGGTCTTTACGCATACGACTTCGAGTCTAAACACATCTTGAACCCCGCGAACCCATACGGTAGTAACATCACCGTATGGCGTCGTTATATAGATGATGTGTTCATGATCTGGCATGGGAATGAATCCACTTTACTTGACTTCTACACCTGGATCAATACGTTAAACGATCACCTGAGGTTCACTCATGAACACTCCCGGGACGAGCTCACGTTTTTAGACGTTACCATCAAGAGGGAGGGCAACCGACTGGAGACAAAGACGTTCATCAAGCCGACAGCAAAAAACAACTTGCTGCACTTCACCAGTTACCACCCCAGGGCCCTACGGGAGAATCTCCCGTATGGGCAATACCTAAGAATACGGCGCAACTGTAGCACCCTGTCTGCATACAAGCAGCAGGCAAGTGTGTTAACCGAAAAATTGGAGAAAAGAGGATACCCATCAAGGATCCTGAACACCAGCCAAAAGAGAGCACGGAATCAGCAAAGGGAGGTTCTACTGGAAGATAACCCCACTTCAGAGGTGAATGAGATTCCCCTCACATGCGTTACCACTTTTAATCCTTTATCAAACGCAGTGAGCAAATGTGTATCGAAAAACTGGAGAATCATCACTAGCAGTAAGGCACACTGGCAAAAACCACTTTTTTCCTACAAAAGGTCCACCAGCTTAAAAGACTCGTTGGTTCACATACGACCAAGAAACAGTAATAACAAGAACCAACTACTGAGCGTTCTCAACGCTTGGGGGCTACCACCAGTGACAGGCCATCAACCCTGCGGTAACTGCAGTATTTGCCATCTGACTTCACATACAAAATTCCTGGACTTGGCGGATGGCACACGCTGGGTGCAACGTAACCACACCAACTGTAACACAGCAAATGTAGTTTATTTGATCACCTGCAGATGCAAGTTACAATACATTGGGATGACACCCAGATGTGTCAAAACAAGAATATGCGAACATCGGAGCAATATTCGTTGTAAAAAAACGACAACGAAACTTACTGCACATTTTCTACAGACTAACCACACACCCAATGACCTCGAATGGACCATCCTGGAACATCTGGAGGGCAGTTCAGAGTCCGTACTATTCGAGAAAGAACAACGTTGGGTGTACCGTTTGAGTACCAACACGAAAGGCCTCAATGATGATATACCTTGGGGTACGGTATTACGTTGACGAACAATAACTCAAGTCCAATAATAAACTGAATTTGTTTCCAAATTTGAGGTGGATTCTGTCCACCCTAGTCCAGGGACTGAGTTTAAACTGTGCCGCAAAGACAACTACCCATTCCATTCATCCGCATTTCTTTACTTTAATGCAGGACCTGTGCACATAAAATTCTCCATTCCTGGTGGGCATTACCATACTCTCTCCAGGTGATTACTAATTCCCTTATCTAAATGCGGGACCTGTGCACAGAATATCTTTCTTTGCCCTAACTGTAAAGTCATTAATTAACAAACTAAAAAACTAGCTATAAATAGGAGTTTGAGGCTAAGGAACCACATTCACACTGTGGACATCTTGCCTGATCAGCTGTATCATCCTATGATCAGACGATCACTCTGCCTTACATTTACAATTTAAATTTAAAATTAACAACCAATTAACAACCAATGTTATTGATAATTTGTGGTGTGATAATACCGGGAATCGAACACCCGACCTTGAAACTAACAGCTCCGTAATGCCGGTTCAGTCCACCCCCACATGGTAACCTGTAACCAATCAAAATAGCCTTCCGTGCAAATTGGTGCCTATGCCTTTAAGACGCGGCACTTCCTCCTACGTCATGCACCCACGAGGGCAGGTGCGTCCAATCAGTCTCCTTGGTCTTTTAAACCAACCGGGTGCGCTAATCTTTCTTCGTTCCCGGGAGACAGCTATAGTCCGTGTAGGTACACGGTGGGGAGCCGCTGGCGTGGAAGTAAGTGATACTCGATTGCAAACATGGTGGCGAGCGCCTTATCTGAGACGAATTTTGACTAAGCGATATCATTTGCTCAAAAACCGACACCCCCCTGATTGGTGTTTTTTCACTGTTGGCAAAATAGCGCCGCGTGAAATCAACCCAGGCTGTCATTTCCGAAGGAGCACAATTTGTTCCCTCAGGAAGTGAGTTATTTTACATATTTCCATTTTCAAATCGTCTTCCTGATAATAATTCGAAGAGGACTCTTCCCTCTATTTGTGCGGATGAGGACAAACAAATTCTTGTGGATATGCTTGCTTAAAACCGTCACCCCCCGTTTGCTAAGCATCCTTTACTCACGCTGGGAAGGGGGTTCCTGGCCCCTTACACGTGTGTGTGTATATTTAAACATCAAAGAAAATACTTGCTTATACTCTCTTATCACTGTGGTTTTTAATTTTACCGCCCCAGAACTGAGTGACATATTGCTTGATCCCACTGACCCTCGAGCATGTTCAGGACACGGACTCATTCACTGGGCTGGTTCTGACAGCGAATTTTGGTGCACCTGATTAAGGAATATAAGGTAGCACCCCATTATGGGTGTCACACTAATTGTGCATGATACCCAGAGTTGAACTTACATGAAACCAACCTTTCTTAGAAGGAATTAACCCTTCTCTTTCATGTTTTTATGTTTGTGGTCTTGTTCTTGTCCCTTCTTTTTCACAGGTTCCTTTTTTAACACACCCCTACCAGAGTGAGTAGTGTGGTGGTGATGGAATGTTCTTCCATCCTTTGATATGATATAAAAAAAAAAAAAATTTCACACTTAGAGCCTCACTGGAGGGTGCACCTTAGAGCGTGCACACCACCGGAGGACTTATGTTTTAGGTCCTGAAGAAAGCTGAGCTACATGCAACCTTAACAGCTGAAACATGTCGACCAAATTTTACTTCTGACTTAGGACTCCGGTTCCTTAATTAAGAACCGTGGGATTCCGCTCACTTTGTTTTTAACCAATGCAGGTTGGCCATTATTACAATTTTTTCTAAAGGCACAACCATTGCATTTTTTAATTGTTTAATACACTTTTGCACTATCACGTTTAGTCACTTCCTAATTTGGGCACTGTTGCACCCACCACATCCTGCTCCGCTGTAATCAGGCGTCGTAGCACGCTGGGGAGACATTCGGTCACCCCAGCGGGGACCCGATGATGAAGCATGTCACCAACTAGTGGTGAGTGAGGGTCCTTCTAAGAACTTAGGTCTTCTCCCTCTACCCACTAGAAGGTGACCAGCAAACGCCCTGACTTTCTTCCAGTTGAAGAAGGTCGTCCGGGCCCCCTAATGGATTTTTAAGACTGCCCCACTATATTTTCTGCACGCGTGTGAGCATTGATCACGCGTGCAGTACACAGTGAAGCGTTATTTTTGAACCCTTCACGATTATCACTTTTGTTTTGCACCTTAGTCACTCCTTCGTTGTTTACAGTATGCGTGTGTAAACTTACCAAGACCACTAAGACTTTACAGCTGACCGATGATTTAATCTGGACCCAAAGATCACACACAAATTGTAATTCAACACATGTGGTGTACCTGGTCACATGTCCCTGCCAACTGAAATACGTGGGCATGACCTGCAGAAAAGTTAAAATACGCATAGGTGAGCACAGAAGCAATGTGAGACTGAAGAAAAACACCACGAAACTCTGTACACATTTTGTGGAGGCTGGACACACATGCGATGACCTGAGTTGGACAATCCTTGAGATGCTCCATGACAAAAACCAAAATGCTGAACAGATCCTTTTCGAAAAGGAACAGCGATGGGTCAATCGCCTCAAAACCCATATATCGGGATTGAATGACAATATCCCTTGGCATCAGTTCTCCTAATCTGTTCCCTATAAACTCCTTTTTGAACACTGAAAAAGTATCTCCTGAGAAAAGAGAATCTGTATGTCACATCGACCGATACGAATCTCTCCAGTAGAATCTGTTCTCTGAACACAGGCTTCATATGTTTACATTCAATCGTACACTAATGAGTGCACTACCTACCTCCGCAGACCCACCATCTTTAAGTAGGTCAATTCTACCTGGTAACCCCTTTTCTATTTTGGCGCTATAAATAGTGACCTGAGTTGATCCTCCTTACTTTCCAGGGGCAGAGTCAGCACTAGGAGCAAATGCTCTCCTACACGCGGGTAAGAATGGCGGCCAGCTCCGTTAACAAACATCCCTAGACCTTTGGCACTAGTTACATCCGTGAGGCCCTAACCTTGAATATACCTTTTGTTTGTTCCACCTTTGTAGCAAAGACCTCGTTATTAGCGACTCCATTGCAACCTGATGTGGAGAAATTAACTATTTACGAAGGTATGTGAGATATTGCTACTCTTTCACTACCTTCCCCGTAGTGCTCTACCTTAGACATGTTGAAACCTGTGACCCGCTTTAATACTTTAAACTGGTTGCTGCGCACTGCCTAACTACCTTTATAATTGTCCATAACTCCAGTGAACTGAACCTCCTTTCGTTCTACTCTTCTAGACACCCGTCCCCCAACAGTGCCCGTAATTAGGTGCACTCTACTTGAAGAACTAATATTCCTCTCTCCTAGCTTGAAGCCCTAAGCTGCGCAAGCGTGCTTTATGCCATTATTTCATGTAAACGTTCATTTGTATTATCTTTTGTCCTCATATTACAGGAATCTCAATATGAGATCTTCGTACTAATCCATGAAAACTGCACAAGTTGTGTGAGTACTTTCAACCCTATTTCTTTGTCCTGTCATTTGTTTTTGTCCTGACGAAAGCTCCGTAGACCTTCTGGCCCCAGGTGAGCTGAAACATGTCGACTTGTCTTTAAGAGTAATATGGTAATCCTGTAACTCGATTACTCAATATAACCAAGATTATTTAACCACCGGTACTCACCCCTTTTTTCCTCTTTAATAAATCTTATTTTTGGGGAGTCACCGATTTTTAAACGTTTTTTCTACCCACTTCCTCCTGAGAACTGTCCCCTATCTCTGGACACTTCTACACTAACTTGAGGTTGCCTCGGGTGAGGCAGGCATATAGCACGATATTTGGCAACCCAATGACTATGCCCTGACGCTTGACAAGGGGCGGACGAAAAGATATACCGCACAGTTTACATCCGAATCAAACAGCGTCTATGAGGGTTGTCAAAGAATAACCAATGGTTATTGTAGATACCAGTGTCCATTCCCACAATTGATTATTTCGGCATCAAATCATAGGCACCACTGTCGGAATGCGAAAGAACCTCCCGCCAGACAGAAGAACATTCCTAATGTGGCAGGCGGTTCAACCACAGGTTTGGCTGTGCAGGAGCAGGGTGATCCTGCTCCTGCACCTCCAAACTCATAATGAGGCCCTTAGTGGTAAAAGGTAGCCTGTAGTGCAAACTTTGAAGCCATGGGCTGCTCTTGCCTGGAAATGCAGCAGCATATTTTGACATATGTGATGTAAGCAACAGAACATGACAGAGTAACATGCACAAAGCAAAACAACAAAAGTAAAACATAGCAAGGTACATCACAATAAAAAACGTAAAAACGCTGCACATCACTACTGCAGTAGAATATAAATATATCACATTGCAATAATGCAGCACAAATACAGCACATCACCAGCACAACAGAATACCACCCACGAATATGTGCACACGTTCTTGTCACACATTACCGCCACCAGAATCCTGTTTTCGTAAACCAGATGTAAAGTGTTTGTTTAGAGCAAGAGCTGCCTAAATGTGCCATCAAGGACATGAAATCGTGTCAGTCAAAATGTTTTGTGATCCAGCCCTGGGTCTTGTTCACTGAATTCTACCATCAAAGCTTTTGGATCAGATTTTTAATGATGCAAGGTCGACGTTAAACCTCGAGACAAGAGTGTTGTTTCCTGCCTTATGGTGCCCTTGTAAAGTGACTCAAAATGAGCTGTATTATATGGCGATCACCGGTGTGCGTTCTTGTACTCCGAAGGACTGTTTTTATAGTAATAATATTAAATGTTAGTCATGCGAGGCAAGGCAGCAAAATAAATCCCCGGACAAAAATAGACATTGCTATGGAATGATCGTCAGGACATGGTTGCTCTTCTGAGTACAGACTGTGCTCTCAATTAAAACTGAAAGTGAAATTCTGTAAAATAAATTGCACATCCTTATCTGATCTGCATCGTCACTCCAGTGACCAGTAAAATCAATTAAAGGGTATGAGTACGCTCCGCTTCGTGTTTCCAGGAATTCGAAGGACAGATTCGTCTCTAATGTGTTTGGAAATGAACAATTGTGCCTTGAAATTGTAAAATACCACCTGGATCCCTACGACTACTGCCCTTTCCTGCTAAAGGACGAAATGACAAGGTAATTTGGGTGATTAACCACATTGGAGCTGTTGCTAGGCGAGAGAGCGCAGAACGAGACTAGACTTGGGTGTGCTTTATATAGAGGATGCCCGCTGTATGTTCTATTTGTTTATGCTACGTATGCTACGTATTTTAAAATAACCTTTTTTACTAACAGAATGACAGAAGTTTAAAAATTCATAGTCTATTTCACAAAATAATTGAATATCTCAGCTAAAGGGAATGAGAATTTCTTACATCATAGTTTCATGTTTTGTTATTTTCTGATACGTGAACTCGATTAGTCCAAAGAAGCCTTTTTATTTTTACATACATTGGATTATACTGTGCCCTGACAGCGCCACATCCAACCTTGTTCTCATGCATATGTGGTGCCCCACACACAACACAAAGTTTAGAAGACTTCAGAAGTCTTGGCATTGCCCTGTAACATACTAGGAATTATTTTACTCTCCAGAGTACCGTGTCTCATCCGCATGTTTTTTAAATACTCTTAATTTTTGGACAGTTTGAGGATGTCACTCAACATGGAGAGGGGGAACTCCCTCAGTTTTATTTAAGGAGTTCGCCAGAGACGTGCAAAATTAGTCGGAAGTGATGTCTAGCAATGAGATGTTACTTTAGTGACTTGGAATATTCTTTAACTGGATATTTTTGTTGATGTTATGCAGTTTTCTCTATTTCCATCCTGAGTTAAGAGGTATTATTTTGTGCATAGATATGAGGTTTCACAAAATATGGTGCAACCTGTGCAAAATAAATGTTCTGTGGGGCTCCCTCGCCAAGGTATTCTTCTAAACCTTGGTAGTGTAAAAAACAGCTGAGCGCATCTGCCAGGATTCAAATGTATGATTTACAGGATGTACACAGATATATAATCTAGACCCCTATGGTGGGAGGCGGGTGTGGGGGTTAAAAGCACTCAGTGCTGTGGGAATGAGAGGCCCCCCCCGCGCCTAGGGGTGGGGGTCCCTTAGTAGCATTTCGGGCGAGAGGCAAGAGAGAGAGGCTGGACCAGTGCACATCTAGATTGGGGAGTGGGCGGGGCTGCCAGGAAATTTGAGGAGGTAGGGCAGGCGCTTAGCGCGTCACCTATGTGCGCATGCGACCCCTCCAGGGAAAAGGATAAGAGCCCAGAGCACGAGGGAGAAGCCCTCTTTGTCCTCTTGCCTTGGGAGCCCAGCGGGTCTCAGCCAGAAGCAAAAGTTGGCAAGTTGCGGCAGGCACCGGGGTGAGTGGACCTCACAGCGTAGCAAAGGAGGACCCGGTCTGGCAAGGTGAGTATTTTAGTGCTGTTTGGGCGGTCGCTTATAGCAATTCATTTTAATAATAAGGAGGGTTTATTAAAGGCTTCCTGTACAGCGTGACCATTTTAAAAGCGCGAAGCGCGCGCGTCAAGTTTGGGGGGACGAAGCTTTTGGCAGTCACGCCGTTATGCTCTATTAGTCATACCATAATACAGGCAGTGAAATCGGGAGTGTACCTGACAGGGTGCAGCAGTCCAGCGCAGGGTTTGAATTATTAGTCACGCTATATTGAAGGGCCTTAGCGCTAGATCTGGAAAGTGAAGCTGTTTGTGGGGGGAGGGCGAGAGCGCCAGTAGGCTCTTTGCCCTGTGGCGGGGTCCTGGGCATGGAAAATGGCGGGGACTCCTGTTTGACGGGGACTGGCCTGTCCTGGAACAGGGAGGCAGTCAATGGGGCTCCGGGCTGGTGGGAGAGGGGGCCGTCCTGCTGGTGGCTCTGGACTCTCCGGACCTACCAGAGATGCCGGTGCTTGGAGAAGCAACTTGGTGTAAGGTGGTGCGCAAGGAAAGGCGCAAAGCAGTGCCCTGGTGGCAGCGTCTAGGAAGTAGACGACAGGTAGTTGACTGAAATGGAAGCAATGGAGATGGGTTGTGGCTTCCTGGTACAACCCGCATACAGTGAGACAACAGGTAGTTGCCTGAAATGGAAGCAATGGAGATGGGTTGTGGCCTGCTGGTACAACTCACATATGGGTTGTGGCCTGCTGGTACAACCCACATACAGTGTATCTCTGGAGAGCTCGAACTGTAAATACAATTGTAATTGTAACCTGTGGTTCAAACGAATACTGTGCAACCCAATGTTTATCAATGGTTGTTGGATTGGTTAATAAAAGTTGGTCTAATGTTGACCGTGCATCTACAAATAAAGATGGTTAGCGTTATCTGAGAATTAATAAAGACTACGCAGTGAAGACCAGCCACTGGTATGGTGCCTTTTGTGGTGGGAAAAGAGGCGGCAAAGTATGGTGGGACGAATCGAAAGTTATATGCCTACTATGAGGAAATGGGTGTAAACTCTGCACTCTGACTCAGGTGACAGACATTCGGCTGCATCAGCCGGGAAAAGAGCGGAAGGAGCTCCTGCAACACCAACTGGCATTTCAACCTTTCCCTCATTCCTTGGCCTCTGCACAAAAACAGAGGAGAACGAGGAGCACGAAGAAGGACAGAGAAAGACGTCACACTCAGTAAGTAGTGCATTAGGCTAAGGATCTGGGTGGTGACGGAGGGGCCCTCCTAGGTGCGGGTGCGGTTGCTGCTGCCCAGCCCCCTCCTCATGTGCTAATCCAGTCAGCTATGGAAAGGAGAAAAGAAGTTTGTTCTGAACATTGCAGCTGGGAGGTGGAGTCCTCAGAAGAGCAAATGAAAGTGGTATCATTAAAGGGTACTACCACGTAGATTCTATGAAGCCCCACACTGTTCGGGAGTCAGCTAAGGTTTTAAAAAACAGCTAAGGCCAGAAAAAATCAAGTTGTGCAAACGGAGTCATTGAAGATGCATGATCAGAGGGGAAATAGTAGCCCAACTACTAACTTATCTAGACCGTGGCACTGAACTTTTGAGCATGAGTGAGGCCTCTGCCAGGCATCAGCCAGGGGGCCTCGCTATATTGATGGCTAAAAATCAGCTGCTGCTTCCTTCAAAATCCCCACCAGTGCAGGGGGTACATTCTCTTAGTGGGTTGGATCCCGTGGAAACTTGGGATATTCCTCCATGTGACAGCCAGGGAGTATCATCCAGTAACCCCCCTGGCATGAAACCTAATGTGAAACCTACATACCCCATATTTCATTCAATGGGGTTTTCCAAGGAATCACATGCCCAGGGAATCAGAGATATGAATGAAGAATTTGGCTGTGTCTGCTCCACTGGCTCTCATCACTAACCATGTGCCCCAGGTGGTGCAAGCTGAGAGCACATCACAGGAAAGTCAATATCTCAAACAATCATCATACATTTGACCGCCCAGGCTTTTGAAGGTGCCCAGAATGCAAAGGATGATTGGGAAGCCTCTAGTTAAAATCAGATAGGAGAGATTCTTCAAACGATTTTGCAAGTGATGCAGGGGCTGAAACAAGTGCAGGAAAAGTCCCACAGGGAACTTCAGACTCAGCTCGAAACAATCATTGATAATATTTGGCAATTAAATCAGAGACATACGCAGGCAAAGCAGTGCATGATGTGGAAGATGCCCAAAAACTTTGAATATTTTCAGGTAAAACATCAAAAGGAGAAGCTAGAAGTTCATATGAAGATAGATGAGTTTGAAAATTGACCCAGACACTCAAATTTACATTTTACAGGTCTCCCTGAGGGGCAGGAGATGGGGCAGGATCCCATGGAATTTAATTCTGATTTTGTTTAAAAAGTCAGCTCAGGGAATTCTTCAAATATAGAGCAATCATGAGGGCACATCATGTTCCATTTCATCAGCCAATTTATTCCTAGTACCAGTGTACCTTTTTGGCCAACCTTGGAGGCTTGTGCACAAAAGAATCAATCTTATCAGCTGCATTTACACAAATGGGACTTCAGACTCCAGATGGCTTACGTTTTAACATCTTATCAGACATGTCAGCAGTGGCAGCCCTGCACAAGTTTAAGTCGATGCTGGAACTTTTCAAGAAACATGGGGGGTGATTAGAATGGTGGGCGAATCGCCACCGCCCGCATGGCGTTGGCTATCTGCCCACCATAAACCACCGTCTGCCACCCAATTCCCCCCGCCATATTACTATGGTGGGGGGGACCCCCTGCGGACAGAAAGACCTTCTGCCAGGTTTCCACCCGGTCGATGAGTCGACTAGGCAGAAAAGGTTTTAATATGGTGGCGGTGTCTGGTAGACACCGCCATCCATATTAAGATACATGCAGGGATTTGTCTTTCCGAGGCAGCAACGCCGCCATGGAAAGGCATGCGGTCCTAGACATTGAGGGCCCGTAGCGGGCCCCCAGGAATTTTCGGGGGTGGGGGGTGTACATGGCATTGATATGTACAACGTGGCAGGCACCGCGCGGTGCCTGTAACGTTGTGCATTCAAATGCACAACTTGCATTTTTAACCTTGCGGTGGGTGCTGCTGGCAGCACCGCCCGACGCAATGTTAAAAATGCGGGATGTGCCCGCCAGTGTGGCGCGCGCATCCAAATTGCAAATGCGGGACCGCTGCATGCATTGCGGGTGCCGCCCGCCATGCTAATCAGCCCCCAAGTGTCCAGGCTGCTGTAGTGTAGCAGCAAAAGTTGAAGGTTCTTATTAAGAGGCAATTTCAGATTTTGGGATTGGTCCAGCAAGCAAATGAACTATTGCAGCAGCTGCAGTGTCATGACAAAGGATGACTTATAAATGCATATATGTAGCTTCTTAGAAAAATCTCGTTTAGAAGTTAAGATGCACTTTAGCCTGGTTTATCTCATTGTTGCTTCCTTTGCAGAAATAATGCCTAGGAATCACTGACAGAATCTCGAAGTTTAAAATATCAACCTACAAAAATATCGCAGCAAGAATATCGAAGTCAAGAATATCGACATCCTATCTACATTATGGTAAGTACAAAAATATCGAAAAAAATATATAGTTGTCAAAAATATCATTAAAATATTGTTTTTTTTTAAATTAAAAAAATAATTAAAATAAAGTAAATAATACAAATAATTAAAATAAACATAGTTAAAAATATTTTAAAATGTTTAAAAATTATAAATTATATATGTAATTTATAAATACATTTAATATATACATATCATGTATAATATATACACTTATTATTATGTATTGATAACTATTTAAATAACTTTATTATTTAGTTTTTGCATAAATTATAAATACATCTAGACACATAAAATAATAATATAAATAAAAATAAATAAATATATATAACACATTTTTTTATTTTTTATTTTTAGTCAGTCAGTCATAAATCCTTTATTCGATAAATAGTCATGAAAGCAAAATCCAATACAAAATAAATGACCAATTATACAATACTGTTAAAAAAGGGGAAATATCCCTCAAGTATAAAAATCAGTAAAAATGTAAAAGCAACAATGATAAAATTCATATACTCCTCTCATAGGCATGCACCTATATACAAATAATAGAGAATGCAGCCTACAATATGCATTTTTTATAGTGCCGCAATCGCTTGTGATCTTAAATATGTACATATATACAAAGATTAGAGAATACCGCATGCAATATACATAAGTTATAATGCTGCATTCGCTTTAGATCTTATAATTCATGCCCAACCTAAAAATGTAGCTATGGCTATAAGAAGTGGTAACCATGTTTCGGTACGAATTAGTCTAAGTGCAACCTCACATTTTCGAGTGCCCAAGGCTTGGCAGATAGGGGCCAACCATGTGCACCGTGGAACTTTATAGGCAGGACACACAAATAACAAATGGGCCCGAGACTCCAAATTTGCATGGAAAATGGAGCAGGAAGTGTCATCTGCTGTCCCACAACTTGCAGTGAAAGACTTAAAAGGCAATGTGCCCACTCTCAGTTGAAACAAGAGCTTTCTGTCATGAGGCTTCGTGAGGGTGTCCCAGTAAGAATCGAGGTTTTGTGTTGGTTTAGCCATAAGGAATTGGCCCGTCAATGTCGCGGGATCGCTATTCCTGAAAATGTTGGCATCCACCCATCCCCAGTATCTTTCCTTCAGCTGTACTTTCAAGGGGAACATCGTGTTCTCAGGATTCTCCCAAAGGGCAACCATACCAATGTTTACTAGTATAGATCTAACATTCTGTAACCATTTGATTTTCTTATAGCTGTCAGCTCTCTAGATCTTTTAGGCCCTAAACATGGGGTGACAATTCAGGGGTTAACCAAATTCTCCACCAGTACAGCAAGGGGCGTAGTCTGGCACTGTCAGCCAATGCCTTCCTACCTAGGTCACAAAGTAATGACTGTGCAGGAGTACTTTGTGCAAGGTTAGTGATTTTCCATAGGAAGCTAGTTTCCGCTGCAGTCAGATTAGAGAGATTTTTAAAACCCCAGAGCTCTGCCCCATATAGTACTGCACTTACAACTTTCATATTATAAATGGTCAGGACTGGACTGACTGGTTTTGTAAAGGATGCATTGAACTCAGCCAGTAAAGTTCCAGCCAACTGGCGATGTTTCAGTGTTGCCATGTCCAGTTGCTTGCCCCATCTCATGTCGCCCTGCATAATGACGCCTAGGTATGTGAAATCTTTTACCTGATCCAACGGATACTTATTCAGCATCATCACTCCTTTAAAGGATCTATGGGGGTTGAATGTCATATATTTTGTTTTGGAAACATTTATCTCTAAATCCCGCAGGTGGCAAAATTCCTCATTCTTCGCTGTAGGCAGCTCCGTGTTTTGGCGATTAACAGCGTATCGTAGGCGAACATGAGGATTGGAATTTTTACACCCGCCAGTATAGGAGCATCAGTTGGAATATCTCCCAAGAATTTTACGATCCCATTAATAAAAATGAAAAACAAAGTTGGGGCCATCACACAGTCTTGTCTCACCTCCTTTCCACTCTGAATGGGGGAGTGAGCTGGCTCTTGCTTCCCCACCTGATTTTTGCATAAATGTCCTCATGGAGTCTAGCTATGAGAGATAACAATTCCTGGGGCATCTTCAGATCTTGCAATATTCCCCACAATCTATTACGGGAAACATGGTCAAAAGCTGACTTTAAATCTACAAACGCAGCATACAAGCTGCCTTTTTCCAAAGCCACAGTTTCCAGTAAAGTAGAGTGAAACTGAGGGTTTGGTCAATGGTGCTTGTGCATGACCAAAAACCTGCCTGGAAAGATGATAAGATATCCTGCTCATAATCCAATCCTGGATTTTGTTTAGCACAAGGCGTCCCATGATCATTTGCAATGAATCAATTAAACTTATGGGTCTGTAATTCCCAGGCAATTACTTATCCCCCTTTTTGAATATTGGTATTATCTCCGCTCCTTTCCATGACTCTGGTACCGACATGCCTTTAGCAATTTCATTCATTAAAATCAGGATGTAACGTTTCCATTTAGCTTTATTGGAGAGGTGGGATTCCATCAGGGCCTGATACTTTGCCTCCCATCAAGGTACCCAAAGCGGTATCATTAAAAGCTGATCCATCATAGTAGGTATATGAGAGCTCAGACATTTCCCTATCATCTGTGCTGCAAGCATATTGGGGTTGGGAATGCATTACCCATTGATCTTAGCTTACATGGTTTATCGGCTCTAAAGGCCGACCATCTCCGCCCACATTTTACTACATCCCAGTACAGTTTTTGGTTTTTGTTTTCACACGCACATTTAATATCCTGCCATCTATTGTCGTCCCAGAGGTTCTTTGCCGTTTCCTGGGCTTTCTTATGTTTCTGCCTGGCAGACCGGACCATAATCATGTCACCCTCCTTGATTGCTTTCCCCTAGGAACTACGGGCCTTCTTACAATCCTTATTAAACCATTTACTTCCCTTCTTATGGTGAGTACCCTCATTTTTATTAGTTTATAGAAATAGGTACAACGGTGTTTAAAGAACTCCACATGAAATCCTATAACCATCTCAGGTGGTGCCATGTTAGCCAGAAGATCTTCCAGATCTAATATTGCTTTATCTACATCTAATAAGATCCTATCTAGGACTTCAGGCTTTGCTAGTAAATTTACCCATTTCAATAGCCTCGTGTCATTTGTAGGAACTAAATCTAGAGTTATCAATTCCCTGCTAGAATGGAAAGTATCTCAAAAACTGCAGATAATGGATTATGATTGCTCTCGATCTGCTCGATTACCTTCATGTCCTTTAATGCATGCCAAAACTGCCAATTAATTAATACGTAATCAATGCGGCTATTACTGGAGCCATTATTAAAAGTACATACACCATCTCTGTCTGACTGTGTCATACCATTTGTAGCCCTTAATCCTTTCTCCATGCAGAGAGAATGCATCTGTACTACCGCATCAGTCCATGTTTTTACTGGGATTAGATCTAATTTCAGGATTCTCCAAAGATCATCTTCAACGTCATAAAAATTAGAGTTCCCGTTTAGAAGGGGTTCGAATTAGAAAGTCATGTTGAAATCACCTGATATTACGTCTGCGCCCCTAGAATGTTGATTAAGAAGTGTATCCAGACCTACTAGCACCTCTGATTTCCTTCCCTTGGTCCCCCTTTCATAGATGTTATAAACATCAAGCTTTTCGCTCACTCCCCGCATCAACCTAATCGCTAGTATATCCTTATTATGGGACTCTAGGACCTGCACCACAAAGCCAATCTCTTGGTGCATCCAAGTTGTTAAACTTCCTGAGGGTCAACCTTTTCCACCAGCAATTGCAGGGACATAGTAATTTAAGTAGCCTTCACAATGGGTTGGATCCATTGCCCAGGTTTCTTGGAACAGGCAAAAGTCATATTGGGCAACAAATGATTGCCAATCTGGAGATGTAATCTTGGAGTTTGGTTCAGCTACATTCCATGATATCACAGATAAGCCTGTCATTAAGATTTTACCTGGGCACAAAAGAGTCACATTGTTCGGTGAATCACCATGATGTGTAACAAATACAATAAAAAAATTACTTTTAGTCTTTTTGAAAATTAATTACTAACTACATTATCTAAAATAATACAAAAAATATTAGATGGTGGAGGGAATACAATTACTATTCCAACTCCAAACAGTGCAACAGTATGGTAAGTGTTGGATAGCATAGGTGTTAAAATTACTATTCCCACTCCAGTGAGTGCAACAGTAGGGAAAGTGTTGGATAGAGTAGGGGTTAAAATTACTATTCACACTCCAGTGACTGCAATAGTAGGGCAAGTGTGAAATAGCATAGGGGGGGCCAACGCAGACCCCCAAAGGCAGCTTGTGCGAGCCGGAAACTTCACCTCGATCCGGCTGTCCAACGCGTACATCGTACTTGCTCGGTCGTAAAATGTCTCAATTGCGCGGTGCGAATCGGTATCTGTATGAGTTGGTTGGAGCGGGTGGGATCAGGAAATGGTACAGTCGGAACACACACATACAGTCGCATCGTACTTGCTCGCTCATACAGGTGTTCGAGTCGGTCGGGAAAGACGGGTCTGACTCATACCTTTTTCCTGCCGGATCGCGTTCGGAGCCCTTCCGACGTGATCTGAATCGACCACTTAATATAATTATCAATTAATCAATTAATAAAAACGAATTACCAATGAATTAAAATTAATTACCAATTAAAAATTAACAATAAATTAATTATCAATACCAATAAATAAATAAAAATAATTACTTAATTACAATTAAATTACTTTCCACCCTATTACCCTATAAACCCACAACCCACTACAGAACTAAAATGCTAAATATAATTAAAAATAATTTATAATTCCTAAAAATTATTAATGAATTTACTATATTTAAATTACTTCCCACCTTATTCCCTTATAAACCCACAACCTGCTACAGTACTAAACGCATTGTTTACTTAAAAAAACATTACTAACTTCTAAAAATATTATACATATTTTTAAAAACAAGTACAATACTTACCATAAAATACGTAACATAAAAATACATAACAAATAATTATAAAATACATAATAAAATAAATAACACTAATATATATATATATATATCTCAAGCCTGCTGTTTTCTGGCCATTCCTGCTGCTGAACTGTGTTGACCTGCTGCCCCTTTGACTTCCGTAGTGTGCGAGAGAGACCTTGCCGGACCCGCTGCGCGGGTCCCGCAGCGCCGCACTCGGAGTCTGTGCCATTCCTGGGAGAGGAGCTGTCATCTTGGGCGTGAGGAGCTGCCGGCAGGGCTGCGAGCTTGGAAGCAGGGACTCGCCTTACCAGGAGTCCCTGCGAGCCCTATTCGCAACACCTGGGCTGCTCTCCCTGCTGGCCCCGCCCACCCGCCCACGGAGTGAAAAGCGGGAGAGGAACTTGCCTTCACGGGACCCTCAAGCCTGCTGTTTTCTGGCCATTCCTGCTGCTGAACTGTGTTGACCTGTTTCAACAGTCAACGCTTATCACAGCGCCTGAAATAATAAATCTTTCGTCAGACACACTTAACCAAAACCCAAGTGGCAATTTACATAGCGAACTGGCTCCCAGTACACATGAGACTTTCTCTTTGGTGTCTATAGAGGCTTTAATTAAGTTACATCTGAAACCCATTGAGCTAACACTTTCGAAAATTCTAAAATCCCTAGCCTCATTAACAAATGACTTAAATGTTCAGAAAAATCTGACCATAATCCCAACACCCTCACTCCCAGTGCCTCAACCTCAAAATTCAAAACCTAAAAATGCAGGTAAAACCAACTCTCTGCAAACATCCAAACCACAGAAAGTGGCGACCACCACAGCGGTGGTTCACCAGAATCCCACCAAATCACCTAGCAAACCAGCGCAGCAAATACCAACCAATAACGCAGCTAAAAACACTTCCACCTCTTCACGTCCTGCTCCTACTGTAGCAAAGGCCCAACCCGTCACAATAACCGCAACAACCCCGGCAAAATCCTCGACAAAAACCCCAGCCTTAAAAAACGTCTCTTATAACACAAGACGTAACGGAGCCCGGCCTGTTCACCTTCCCCCAGAAGCGACCCCGTACATCATCATTATGACCGGGGTCCCAGTTTTGCGTACCAATTCTGAAGAACCAGGATGGTCCCTAAAAAACAAAATAATCCACTGGTTGTCACTGAATCGCCCACTTCCTCCATATTCTAATAACAGAATTGTTTCGGTACGCAGAGTCCCGTGGATCGGGAGGGAGCGAAAAACGATCCCAGGAGATTGCATAATTATAAATTTTGAGGATCCCCAAACTGTCGAGTTGATCTCCTCTTGGGGTCCCCAAACATCCCCTGAGGGAATCGGCACTAAAAGACTAGCCTTTTTCTATCCTCCAGCTAAACCCATGCAACCAAACCCTGAGTGGAACTGGACCCAGGTAGGCAATTGGAATGGTAACTCGGATTGGTCAAACTGGGCAGGACAAGGAGGTAGAGATAACATGCCATACCTAGATTGGGGGGGTGTCCCTACTTATAATAGGTTTGACTGCCTAGAAATGGTGGACTGACCACTACTCTCTACCGTCTTGGAAGACAGGAATATATCCCCCTCCAGCCCTCTATCCTTGTCGCCTGTAAGTTCCTCCCAACTCCCAAGTCCATTGACTCAAATAAAGTCACCATCAACCACATTAGCTACAACTGCCACAGATGATATAAACCTCTGTCAAGGCGCTGATATTCAGCCCAGTCCCGCTATCATATGTAACACGCAAGGGGACATCCTGTCCCTCTCTCCAAATTCCGATCCATGCGCAACAACTAAGACTCCTTCGCATATAGGATGCCCAGCGTATGGTACTGAAACCCCGTCGTTCCATCTAGTCTCGATAATATTCTGGAATGTTGCAGGTCTCCGATCCAAGATCGTACTGGCACCTTGGTTAGACTTTGTCAACACGCACCAGATAATTTGCCTGCAAGAGACCTGGACAATTAACCCACTGCATATACAAGGATTCATAACACTTCATTCCCCAGCCAGTCCAACAACACATGGTAGACCCATGGGGGGCCTTGTGGTTTATATTTCTAACACCTTAGCAGCAAAGAAAACCATAACTCTACGTACTACACCAAATTATCAAATTATTTTGCTCACTTTTAAAAATGGTATATCTTACACTCTTATAAACTTTTACAACAATTTAACACCAGCAGATTGTGCAAAGACTGTGTCTGATATTTCTTTGTATATAACTGAACAACGTGTTAGGTATCCATCAGCCATGAGCAATGTAATATGGGGAGGGGATTTTAACGTACAACTGTGCCCTAACTATAAGAAAACTGTCTGTGGCCTCTTAGATGAACATGATTCCCCGTTGACCCACTTTACCCATACCCCTGTAGGAGACTCTTTTAATGATAGCCTAATGTCCCTAGAAGTGATGTTCGCAAATGAACTCGTAAACCCACCTGTGGAATTTAGACCTACGTTTCATGGCAGGGGTTGTTGTAGTACCATAGATTTTATACTATGTTCCTATTCTGTAATGGGTACGCTTCACCAATTTACTACAGGCTCAGAAATAGCCGGCGATCATTTTCCTAATAGTATTAAGATCAAGTTACCTACGACTGCTCCCAATACACCGAAGAAGAGTTTGCTGACCCAAAAAGCACTGACTATGGATAAAACAAATGGTTACTCTGTGAAATGGTCAAGTGTTGACCCATCAGTTACCTCAAGTAAGGTCATAGCTAAGGCTCTCCCGTGGATTTCCACCTGTCTCGATGAGGACTCCTCCCACGAGCAAATTATTACTAGCTTCGGAGAAATCCTCAATACCATCCAGAAGGTATTAACCCGAAAGCCCAACCCAGGTAACCACTCTGAGCCTCGATGGTTCAACGTGGCTTGTAGGAAAGCCCTAACCGCCTTAAAAAAAGAGCTACACAATCCAAATAGAGATAAAGATACTGTAGCTAAATTAAGAACAGAATACAAACAGGCCCAAACGAGTTGCAAAAAAGATCATAAAAATAAACTGTGGGCCCAATTACATGAGAGCTGCCAGAGTAAGGACAGCATTCAGTTCTGGCAGATTGTTAAATCCCCATTCCTGCTGGAGGCTAGCTCACACCAACACCTGGACGTGGCCGTGACTGCCGACGAGTGGGTGTCTCACTTTTCCAAGATCTTTAGTGATCAACCCCCGGAACACTCTGCACAATCCACCTCAATAACCGACTCCCCAACAAAAAGGGTTTATCCAATTGATCTTCATTTTACCCTAGGAGAGGTTATAAGTGCACTTTCTTCCTCTAAAACAGGTAAAGCGCCGGGCCCGGATGGTGCACCGCTCGACATATTCATATGTAACTTGGAACTATGGTCCCCAGTCATCACGCAGCTGTTGGCCGCAGTCTTAAACATCGGCCTTCTGGATTCTTGGTCTTCCTCGATACTCCTTCCAATTTTTAAGAAGGGTGAAAGAAACAACCCCGCCTGCTACAGACCCATTTCCCTCCTGGATTCATTGGGTAAGGTCGCGGGTCGCCTAATTCTGGAACGTTTACAGGATTGGGCGGCAGAAAAGAACATCATTACTGACCTCCAATATGGATTCCGGGAGGGACTGGGTACTGTCGAACAGGCTCTGAATCTCACCCTTCTTATTGGGAAATATGTGGGAGTTAAACGTGGCAACCTATTCATGGTCTACGTCGACCTTAGTGCGGCGTTTGACTGCGTAATTCACGTCAAGCTGTGGTCCATCCTGGAGGAGTTGGGTGTTGATCCTCCCCTCATCAAATTTTTGCGCGAGCTCTATACAGATGCCTCGGCTTGCGTAAGATATGGTAGGGGTGGAGAGTTAACATCCTCCTTTCCAGTAACTCGTGGAGTACGGCAGGGTTGTGTCCTGGCTCCCTTCTTGTTTAACTTATACACTAACGGTTTGGAAGAAGCCATGCTAGAAGGGAGTCAGGATCTACCCACCATTAATCATCGCCCTATTCCAGCGTTACTTTACGCTGACGATTCTGTACTCTTTGCTAGGACCCTAGTACAGCTCCAGAAACAGCTGGACAAATATTGTACCTATATGCTTTCGCTTGGGCTAAAGGTGAACAAGACCAAGACCTTTGTCATGCACTCCGGGCCCAAGGTAAAAAGTTCCAAACATCTCTGTATCGAGCATACCAAACTGGAACGTGTGAGGGAATACCCCTATTTGGGTATCTTAATAGATGACCACCTGACATGGAAAAGGGCATTGGTAACCAGAAAATTACTCTTTCAACGAGCTACCTCTGCCCTTGTTTCATTTTCCAGAAAATTGGGTAAACCTACTCCATCAGCGCTCCTTAAGATCTTCCAAGCCAAATGTCAGAGTATCGCCACATACGGAGCTGGGGTATGGGGTTATGCTAATGTTATGGAACTGCAAAAAGTCCAAAATGTCTTTACCAAATATCTGCTGGCCCTCCCACAGAGTGCCCCCACCTATGGATGTCACATCGAGCTCGGGATTGACTATTTGGTAGATTACATCAAATGCCAACCTGTACTCTTGTGGCATCGTGTTTGGTCCAAACCACAATGTCATCTTACACGTGCCCTGATCTCTGAATGTTTAGAGATGTCAGCCTGGAAAAACATCCCGTGGCTGGCGTACGTGGTTAACTTCCTGAAAGATCTGGATCTTACTGAGTATATTATCGAGCCATCTTCTATCAGTGGGATAAGCAGAAAATCCTTGAAAAACCTATGTCTCAGTCATTTAAGGGAATTGCGCTTGTCTGGTGAAGTTTCCAAGCAATCTAATGTACATATTCTGATGCTTCAAGTGTCACCAGGCATACAGCCTTACCTTACATATTACATAACTAACCACGAAAGGTATTTATTAACCAGGTTTCGATTTAATTTGTTTTTTCGTTTGGTTTCTTTCCCAAAAATGTCAACTTGGACTCATGATCTGGGGAAATGTCCTTGTGATAAAGTATCCTCGCAATCAACCATGCATACAGTATTGTTTTGCCACTATTACACTGAAATACGTAGGCGCTGGGTTTTACCAGTGCTGCGCCAGTTGGGGTTGAGGACCTGTCGCCCGGCGTTTCTAGCGCTACAACAGCTTGATACTCAATATGTGGCAAAAAGCTTAGCTATGTTTTTGAAATTAAGCCTATCAACTCGCAAAGCTATAGAACTGTCCCCTACTTGAATACCTGTATATCTGTATTTATCATGTTTTGCGAACCCGAATGTATTTCTTTCTCATTTATTCATTTTAATCTGTACTGTAATAATGTATTGTAATAACAATTATGCGCCTTATTTATGATGATGTTTTTTAAACAACCTGTGTACTTTTTATGATTATCAAAATGATTAATCGAATAAAAGCCTTTTTGACTATCTCGATGTTAGTAACATTGATTTTTTTGCTATCGATATTACTAACATTGGTATTACCAAAAATATATTTCTTACCTTCAAGTCGATATTCTGGTCGTCAATATTCTTGATTTCGATATTCTGTCCCTATGATATTTGCAACTTGATATTTCTGTAGGTCGATATTTAAAAGTCGATATTTAGACTGTGCACCAGCAATATTATCCAGCCATCATCTCAATAGAAGTAATACGTTAAAAAGCCTGTGCAGTGCTATACCTTGAGAGGTAGAAGACTGTCGGCTGTCACTGGTTAACAGGTCACAAGTGCCAAATCAAGGCACAATCAACATGGGCTGGTAGGGGGTAAGGTGGGCAATTCCCCCCGCAGGGTAAGGGAACAATCCATGGGACTATGGGGGTTACCAAGCAGAAGGAGTGTAGGAGGGGGTGGGGAGCACGTGCAAAGAAAAAAATTAGTAGAAATATGATGGGCAAAAAAGAGGGTGGGAAGCAGGAGTAAATGGATCAGGCTGTGATTGGATGGTAGAAGTTTTAGAGAGTGTCTAAAGGGCTTGGTAGTGGTATCTCTTGAACATGCTGACATAGTGGTGGTAGCACTCTTAGTGGAGGTGAATTGTAATTTAGGGAATAGGATGATTAATGTCTACTGAGATGCAGAAGGTCAGGATATTTTCTGGTAATACCAACTGTATCATAAACAAGGGTAAATATGGGAGTTTATGCCCAGATGCATCAACCGTTTTAGGAAGTGCAAACGGTGCGATTCGCATAAATCGGCCTTTTGCACTTCCTAAATTGGTTACTGGGATGCATCAAGCATTTTTTGGAAATCGCTTTTTTTGCGAGTTCCAAAAAAATGCGATTGCTGTTAAGGAATCGCACATTTGCGATTCCTTAACAGCAATGCATCATCCCCAAAACATTTGCGATTTCCAAAATTGCAAATGCAAATTACCACGAAGTTGAACTTCGTGGTAATTTGCAAAAATGTTTAAAAACGCATGAAAATGCATTTTTTAAACGTGTACGTTACAGGCACACATGTCCTTAGGACATGTGTGTATGTAACTCACATGTAAAAGTGCATTTCATGAGTGCAGGGGGGGGTCCTTTGGACCCCCCTCTCCACCCTTGAAAGGCTTTGATGCATTCCGATTCGAAATTGCGAATTCGCAATTCCCATTCATTCCTATGGGCATTTCAGCCCATAGGAATGAATGGGAATATCGGATTCGCTATTTGGAAATCGCAATTTTATTGGAATTCGGTAAAAAATGCGATTTTTACCGAATCCCAAAAAAATAGCGAAATTAATGATGCATTGCCATTTGCGAATCCTTAATTGCGATTCCTTATTTTTCGCAATTAAGGAATCGCAAATGACAATGTTGATGCATCTAGGGGTTAATGAGGTGGCTCACATCTTTATCACCTGAAGTTATGTTTTTTTTACAGGAGAACGACCTCAAATGTAACACCCCAAAGATTGTTATTCTACATAAATATTCTATGGCCTTCTTTGCATCAGCCCAAGCTGCGGGGAGAGGGGTAGCCATTTATTTGGGATGAGGTATTGATTGGATGTCTGGTTGGTGCTTTGAGATTTTCAAGGTAAATGGTTATGGCTGAAATTTGCAGTAAAATGGCTATGTTTCAGTGTAGTCAATTACTATGGCACTGTTGGTGATGACGTTGACTCACAAGTCCAGATCTACAATATAGCAATGGGGGCGTTTGGCCCATTGATCTGGGGAGGAGATTTTAACAATTTCAAGATCTGGCTTTGGATACATCGAATAAAGCAAGAAAGCAGCAGAAACCCAAAAACTAAAAAAAAATATTAATATATTATATCAAGTTTTCAGCTTGTGGATCCATGGCATGAGGATAACCCAGACTTTGTGCAATATATATGCTTTTCACGTCGATTTAAAACAGCATCCCAATTTGAATTTGTGTTTACCTCTCAGACAATAAGTAGGGGGCAGTCTAATACATGGGCTAATGCTCAGTGGTCTCTATTGGGGTGGAACTAGGAACAGCCAGAAAGAATAGGGCAAGGTGATAGCTCGATAGTACCCTCTTGGCTGATTCACAGTTGACAGAGATGAGATTTTTTTCTTATCAATAGAGATACCTTATCTTTGTTTGCAGTATGGAAAGCGTTTCAGGCCACAGTGAGTGGGAGGGTTGTCGCATTTAAAGCCAATCAAGCCAGGGAACGTGCAGGGTGAATAGCGGGGCTCCATGTTGCAGTAGATCAAGTTGCAAGAGCAAACTTGAGGGCTAATGATATAGTGCCCAGTGCTGCGCAGTTAGGTTTGGCAAAACAAATTCCTAGGGATTTCTCTATGTTAGAGGAGATAAGTAACTCTAGCGCTTTCCAGCAGCAACTATATGAAAAAAATCAGCACATGGGCACGTTTTTAGCCTGGTACACACGGAAAAAAACTGAAAAGGGTATGATTAAAATAGTCGAGAATCCTGGTACCAGTGGAGTAACAACAGAAAAAGAGGAAGTCTCTCAAGTATTTCTTCGACATTATAGGGATATATATCAGACAAAGAACACAGTTCCAATGTCCAGTATAGAACAATACTAAGCTTCTAGTCAGCTCCCCCAACTGCCAAACTCTCTGTCTCAGGCAATGCTGGAGACTACTATGCCTATTGAAATCTTAGAGGCACCCCAAAAAATGCCCAATGCAAAAGCATGTGGAAATGATGGATTCCCTTTGGAATTCTATAAAACATTTGCCTGTGAATTGGTGCCCTTTTTGGTAGAACTTTTCAATTATATTAAAGTGAGGGAGCTTCCATTTCTTTCAAAGAATCAACTATTGTGAGCTTTCTTGAGAAAGCTAAAAATTTAAACAATTTGAATTAATTCATACCTATCAGCCTTTGAAATAAAGATTATAGAATGTTGATAAAAGTCTGGGCAAGTTGAATAATGCCTGCTGCACAGTGACTAATCCATAAAGATCAGTGCAGTTTTGTTGCAGGTCATCTCATGTCGGCTAACACCCAGTTTTTAACACAGTAAATAGATAATTTCACAACTAACCAGATAAAAGTGTTAATAATGAAAACAGTGTAATGTGTGATTGTATTGATACCTGCTTTCTTTATAAAATCATAATGTATGTATGTATGCTCTTTAAAACTAAAATTAAAAAACAATACCAATTTAACATGTTCATGTAATCTGTGCTCACAAATGAGTGGGACACACACTGAAAGCACTATACATGTCAAGACCACAAGCACTCTTACCTGTGAGTTGCTTGCAGATGGATTTCGCAGAGACGTTATGGACCAACTTCCCCAAATTTCTAGGCAACACCTAGTGACTTAGTGGAACACCTAGGTAATTAAATAGAAAAAAGGGAGGGAGGCCGGATAAGGACGCTACCTGCTCCTGGGTTGTCGACCTGCGAGGCAACAAAGAAACTCCGGTAACTATCAATCCTTAATTCCTGCACACTGTAATTATTTGCATCACTTAGTTCTCTGCTCTCCTTTTAAACTCCTTAAAGGCCTACCTGCAACAATAAGAATCTAGGCGTCGCGTCCGTGTTGTCGTCGGGGAGGGTTAAGGCGATGTGGATTGTTGAAGAGAAGGGCTGAATTCAAGAAGGAGATGTCAGGTTCTCTTATCCTAAGTAGAAATAAGCATTTATGAATAAGTTACTTCTTTCTTTTTCCTATTCACAACATTAACATTTCCACTTCACTTGTACATCTCACTTACTTATATTACACTGTAATATTGTCCCTCGCCTTCTCCACCTAGAATGAAATTATACTAAACAAAACAGATTGCAAATCTGCATTAAATAAGAAAGATTTTCACTTAACTTGTGTCTTTTCTTTTCTTGCAGGGTTGCGCGCGGGAAGACGTGAAGAAATCCGAAGTCCTTCTGAAGATTTCTTGGTCCTGACGGGCGTTCCGGATCCCTCGGAGTCTCCAGGTGAGTAGTTCTCTCGAGCGAGGCAGAAGACGAAGCATCTGGAAGCTTTGGGTGTGGCCTTTTATAGCTGAGCCACACCCAGAAGAAGATGACGCACCGCGCACCGTTTGTCAGTGTGCGTGTACGTCAGGAGCCACACCTCGATAGCAGTTCTCTTTGAAAACTCTCAATCTCGCTTGGCTATGTACAATGTTCTCTCTTGTAATGTATGACATTGGCAAAATTACATGACATTGGCAGAATTAGGTTAACAAATGAACAAGGTCAAAAGGCACAGGTTTGTCATGATTGACAACATTATTCGAATGTTCATTTTAAAAGTACACAGATCAATAGTTAAAAACCACAAACGCATTCATACATACATTTTGGCGTGCTGGGTGCACGGGACAGGGGTGGGTTTCCTGATGGGATAAAAACCCACTTGCTGCAGGGCAGGAGGGGTATGATTTAGTGAATCATGACAGTACTCCCCTCTCAAGAGCCCTCCCAAAACTTGAGGAACGGGTCTAGGTTTAGTTGGGTTTTGGAGATGAAAACTCTTCAGACATCGAGGAGCATTTTGCAAATTTGACAGAGGTTCCCAAGTCCGTTCCTCACGACCATAACCTTTCCAATGAATTAAGTAAAATAACTTTCCTCGAATTCTTTTTGAGTCCACAATTTTTTGGACTTCAAATTCTGGTACTCCATCTACCTGTATAACTGTGGGTTTTCTTGTAAATCTAGTTTTAGGATCACAGGGTTTGATTAAAGAGACATGGAATACCGGGTGAAATTTGTATCTAATTGGTAAAGTTAGTTTTACACTAACTGGATTTACTACTTTTTCAATAGGAAATGGTCCAATAAACTTGGGACAGAATTTCTTACAGATTTTTATTTTCAAATTCTTTGTGGACAACCACACCTTTTCTCCTACGGAGTATTTGGGTGGTGGTTTTCTGTGTTGGTCTGAATTTTCTTTTTGCTTTTCTTTTGCTTGTGCTAAATGGTATTGTGCCTGCTCCTGAACGAGAACTATTCTTTTGATATGATCTTCTAAGGACGGAATTTCGGATGGAATTGGTACTGAGTCTGGAATATTTCTAGGATGAAACCCATAAGTGCTGAAGAAGGGTGAAAAAGTGGTAGAGGAATTATCCATATTATTAAAAGCAAATTCTAACACCCACAGTATTTCAGACCATTCCCTTTCTTCTTCTACTAAAGCACAACGTAGGAATTGTTCGATAGTTTGGTTAGCTCTTTCAGTTAAGCCATCCGTTTGGGGATGATAACCAGAAGAGGTGCGAATATCCATGCCTAAGGTTTTTCCTAAATTTTGCCAGAAGTGAGATATAAACTGAGGGCCTCTGTCCGAAATTATTACTGACAGAATGCCATGCAAACGGATTATTTCTTTGGAGAAAATCTGAGTTATTTCTTTGGCAGAAGGAATTTTCTTTAATGGGACAAAATGAGCCATTCGAGTAAAATGATCAACAACAGTTAAAATAGTAGTATAGCCTTCCCCTGTTTTAGGAAGCTCTACTATAAAGTCGAGAGATAAAGTGTGCCAGGGTTGCGGTGGAATTAGGAGAGGAAGCAACAGACCACTAGGAGCTTGATGTTGAGTTTTGTGTTGAGAGCAAACCACGCAAGTCTCAATGTATGCTTTAACATCATTTAACAAAGAAGGCCACCAAAATTTTCTTTTTATTAACTGACTAGTTTTAGCTACTCCTGGATGGGCAGACATTAAAGTGTCATGATGTAGTTTTATCACCTTTTCTTGGAGTTCTTGTGTGGGCACTAACATCTGTTCATTCATGTATAACAAATCATCTTTGTTTTGTAACAAAGAATATAACTTGTGCCATTCCTCTATTGTTTTTTCTTGAATCTTTTGTTTTATGTCTCCCATTACATCGGATACAATCACACCTACTTTAAAACAATGATCAGGCAATACTGGTTGACTCTCTTCAAGAAAACAATCTTTTTCCTCAGCAACTCCCATACGAGACAGAGCATCTGCTTTCAAATTCTCTTTTCCGGGACGATAAATGATAATGAAATTGTGTTCATTGAAAAACAATGTCCAACGCAATTGTCTGGCTGTTAGGGCTTTTACAGAGCGCAGAAATTGTAAATTCCTGTGATCTGTATAGATAGTAACTGGGTGCCTAGCCCCTAACAAATAATGACGCCATTCTTCGAAAACCGCTTTTATGGCTAACAATTCCTTGTCAGCGATTGCATAATTTTGTTCAGTGGATGTGAGTTTTCTTGAATAAAATGCAATAGGATGCATTTGACCAGTTTCTTTATGTCTCTGGGAGAGAATACCTCCAATGGCAAGTTGAGAAGCATCCGCTTCTACTATGAAGGGTTGAGAAGGATCAGGATGCATTAACACAGGTGCAGTCGTAAAATGTTTCTTGAGGGTTTGAAAAGCTTCCTCAGCTTCCTGATTCCATTCAAACTTTACGTTCTTTCTTAACAGTTTAGTTATTGGGGTGATCATATGGGAAAAGCTACAGATAAACCGTCTATAAAAATTAGCGAATCCCAAAAAACTTTGAACTTGTTTTACTGAGGAGGGACTGGACCAATCCAGGACTGCTTGGATTTTCTTTGGGTCCATCTCAATTCCATTGGGACTTAAAACGTATCCTAAAAATTCTACCCTTGTGGTATGAAAGATACTTTTCTCGAGTTTAATGTACAAGGAGTTGTCAAGTAGTTTTCGAAGAATAGCTCTTACTTGTTTTACATGTTCCATGATATTTTTTGAATAGATGAGGATATCATCTATGTACACAATGCAGCAAATATCTAAAAATTCTCTTAACACCTCGTTTATAAAAAATTGGAACGCAGCAGGTGCATTGCAGAGTCCGAATGGCATAACTTGATATTCGTACAAACCAAATTTGGTACGAAAGGCCGTTTTCCACTCGTCTCCACTCCGGACCCTTACCAAATGATAAGCACCCCTTAAGTCCAATTTAGTATAAATTGTAGCATCTTTCAAATGATCTAAAAGAGTGGGAATCAAGGGAAGAGGATATCTGTTCTTGATGGTGACATTGTTCAAGGCTCGGTAGTCAATACAAGTTCGCAACTCTCCCCCCTTTTTAGGGGTAAAAAAGAGAGGGGAGGAAACTGGAGATTTTGAATGGCGAATGAAACCGTTAGCCAAATATTCATCCAAATATTCTCTCAAGTGTACATTTTCATTTTCAGTGAGAGCATATATTCTACTACACGGTAAAGTAGCTCCCGGCACTAGATCAATTCGACAATCGAAATCTCGATGAGGTGGTAATGTGTTAGCCTTTTTTTTATCAAAAACATAATGAAGATCTGCATATTCTTTAGGAACCCCTTCCAATAACAAAACACTCTTTGAGTTGAACGGAAAATTGCTACCTTGAACCAATAACTCTGCTTCTAGGGATTGCCAGCAAGAAGATTGACAGAATTCAGAATCAAGTAATACTGTTTTCTTCACCCAGTCAATCTTTGGATTATGTTTTACTAGCCAAGGTATGCCTAGAATTAAGCGAAATTGAGGGGCATCAATTATGTCAAAAGTGATTTCTTCTGCATGGTTATTTAAACAAGTCATTAGGAGCGTTTCTGTATGAAACTGAATCAATCCAGAAGACAACTCCTTACCATCAACAGCTTTTACAACTTCGGGATATTTTTTAGACTCAGTTCCAAATTTTAGGTCTCTTAAGAAACAAGTGTCTATGAAATTGCCAGTAGCTCCAGAGTCAATTAGAGCGTCAACTGTCCAAACCTTTTCTTTTGTTAGTAATGACTGTAAAGAAATCTTTATACTGAGATGATGGGATGTTACCTCAGGGGTGATGGAGGCCAAACTAGATAACATACTCGACAATCTGACCTCTTGATTTGTCGAGCCAGTTAGTTTTCCGACTGCTGTATTAACCCAACCTCGGCACCTTTGCTTTTAAACTTATTTGGACGAACCGGACATTCTTTAACAAAATGTCCAGGCTTTCCGCAATAGAGACATTGATTTAATTTTCTCCTTTTGTCTTTTTCCTCCTTGCTCAAAGGTCCCTTAATGGTTCCTATCTGCATCGATTCTCCTAAATCCACCTTAGGTGAAGTCTCGGTTTTAACACTACTGATCCTTTCTTTAAAAGAAAATACTTTTGTGTCAGCTTTTCCTTTCTCCCCTCTACGTTCAGATAAGCGATGATTCAGTTTTACCACTAAATCAATAAAGTCTTCTATATCGTCTGGTGGATCCAAGATTTGTGTGACCATATCTTTAAGCTCTTCCCTTAGACCTTTATAAAAGATAGACACTCGCTTATCTTCGGGCCAACGTGCTTCAATGACTAGTCTATTAAACTGGGATATATAATGTAAAAGATCTGAAGATCCCTGTTTCAAATGTAAAAGTTCATGATCAGCAGACTGAACAAACACATGCTTAGCAAACACTTTTCTCATGGTGTTTTTAAATCGTCTAAGGTCATAAAGAATAGGGTCATTTCGCTCAACTATCGGTACAGACCATTGAGCTGCGTCACCACCTAAATAGGATAAGATAAAAGCTATCTTGGAAGAGTCATCCGGAAAAGCTGTTGGTTTAGCAATAAAATGTAATTGACATTGATTCAAAAAGATAGAAAATTTGTTGTTATCCCCATAAAACCCCTCCGGTGGTGCTAAAGGAACGGGCACAGGAGTTACGACTTGGATTTGAGTTGGGTTGGAGGAAGGATTAGAACTTGAGTGCAAGGTCTGAAACCCTGGTTGAAAGGTGGCTGGTTTTAACACGGATTTCTGACTGGGAGAAAAGCTCCAAGTACTGGGTCCAGATTGTATACTGTGCTGAATCACAGTAACATCCCTACGGAGAGCAGCATTTTCTTCCTGAATTGCTGTTAACATATTTGCAATGTCTTGCAAAGAAATTGGATCAGCAGCATCCATAACGTCTGGGCAAAATGATTGTCGTGGGCTTCGTCTTCTGTCAAGACCACAAGCACTCTTACCTGTGAGTTGCTTGCAGATGGATTTCGCAGAGACGTTATGGACCAACTTCCCCAAATTTCTAGGCAACACCTAGTGACTTAGTAGAACACCAAGGTAATTAAATAGAAAAAAGGGAGGGAGGCCGGATAAGGACGCTACCTGCTCCTGGGTTGTCGACCTGCGAGGCAACAAAGAAACTCCGGTAACTATCAATCCTTAACTCCTGCACACTGTAATTATTTGCATCACTTAGTTCACTGCTCTCCTTTAAAACTCCTTAAAGGCCTACCTGCAACAATAAGAATCTAGGCGTCACGTCCGTGTTGTCGTCGGGGAGGGTTAAGGCGATGTGGATTGTTGAAGAGAAGGGCTGAATTCAAGAAGGAGATGCCAGGTTCTCTTATCCTAAGTAGAAATAAGCATTTATGAATAAGTTACTTCTTTCTTTTTCCTATTCACAACATTAACATTTCCACTTCACTTGTACATCTCACTTACTTATATTACACTGTAATATTGTCCCTCGCCTTCTCCACCTAGAATGAAATTATACTAAACAAAACAGATTGCAAATCTTAAATATCACAACTATTGTCCGAAACTGTCTTATACTTTGATATTTTCTCAAAGCGTTTTTTCTTTCCTTTTTTCAGAATCCAAAATGTGACTTCAATCAAAAACTCCCAAGTGACGTTGAAGAATTACCAGGTAAGTTCTAGTCTCTTAGATCAGTTGCTGCTTGCTTGCGTAGGGCGCCTTGCATTAAATAAGAAAGATTTTCACTTAACTTGTGTCTTTTCTTTTCTTGCAGGGTTGCGCGCGGGAAGACGTGAAGAAATCCAAAGTCCTTCTGAAGATTTCTTGGTCCTGACGGGCGTTCCGGATCCCACAGAGTCTCCAGGTGAGTAGTTCTCTTGAGCGAGGCAGAAGACGAAGCATCTGGAAGCTTTGGGTGTGGCCTTTTATAGCTGAGCCACACCCAGAAGAAGATGACGCACCGCGCACCGTTTGTCAGCGTGCGTGTACGTCTTTGAAAACTCTCAATCTCGCTTGGCTATGTACAATGTTCTCTCTTGTAATGTATGACATTGGCAAAATTACATGACATTGGCAGAATTACGTTAACAAATGAACAAGGTCAAAAGGCACAGGGTTATCATGATTGACAACATGATTCGAATGTTCATTTTAAAAGTACACAGATCAATAGTTAAAAACCACAAACGCATTCATACATACATTTTGGCGTGCTGGGTGCACGGGACAGGGGTGGGTTTCCTGATGGGATAAAAACCCACTTGCTGCAGGGCAGGAGGGGTATGATTTAGTGAATCATGAGAATATATATTACTATAATAATTTGTGGCATCCTGAAAATGGTCCACCTGGAAATGTCTCTGCTTATACTTCATGTGCGCTGCAGTGACACTACCCCTTTCTTCCTTGGCTTTATCAATGCTAATTGAGCAGGTGAGGGAATGTATATAGTGTCACTCTCAGGACAGTGTGCACTTACTGCAGTATCGTTTTTGGCGGAAAGAGTCATCCCTCTTTCTGTTAATACCAATCACCTCCAAAAAATGGGCCTAACTAGCTTTTGCCACAGCGGCTTTACCACTGAGTCTCAAAATACAAGGTCACTTTTAGATCTTATCTCCCTTTTACTATAAGCCATTAATCACAAATGTTGCCAGGTGAAGTGTGAGCCCCTGCCTAGCAAGAAGTACAGGGCAATTATCTCTGGCTGGACACTGTGATGGTCCTGGGTGGCCCCAGTATTTGTTATGTTATGTAGATTTATAGAGTGCACTATTACACAGGAGTGCTGAGCAGGTGTGAGCCTAGGCACACCTAGACCTAGTGGGACTACTTGAAAAGCAAGGTCTTCAGCTGTTTGCGGAATTCAAGAGGTGAGGAGGAGACTCTTATGTGAAGCGGCAGGTGGTTCTTTGCTTTGGAACGATGTAGGACAACAGTCAACTGCCAGGTTTTCAGTATGTGTGGGATTTGTGTGAGCGGAGGTGTCCGGAAGATTTGTGAAAGCAGATGCTATTGTTGAGATATGTTGGCCCAGTGTTATGCGGTAAACACAACAAGATGATGGACAGAGTGCTGAAACATTCCGAACACTCATCCTCAGTCCAGAGATCTAAGTTAAATCAATTGTTCTTGTGCTCACCATTCAATCTCAGTTTGGACTCAGCCATACAGAAATCAGTACTGACCTTGCTTCCCATTGGAGCACTCCAGTTCAAACTGCTAGGCCAGGCCCTCCCTTTCCCCAGAAACAAGCATCCTGGGACCAGTTTTTGGGTATCACCCCTGTTAGAACTGGGACTTTCTTGTTGGCTGAGCCAATGCCCTAGCCAGGCAAAACCTACCACTCCCGTCAGGAGCAGGTGGCTACACACACTGTATAACCTGTGCTCAACCTTGGGTAGCATGGCATTGAGCAGTCAGGCCTACCATAGAGGCAATGTGTAAGGCACTGGCACAGCACCCACTCCTGATAAATACACTAAACATCACAAAAGAGAATTCACATAGGATTTACGTAAATAATGTATATTTAACACAAACAATAATCAAAACAGTATAATCATCATGTATTGTGGGGCATAATTACACTTGGACCTGAACCGGAAACAAGCATCCTGGGACCAGTTTTGAGGTATTCAACACAGATCTGTTGACTGGGGTGAGCATTTGAAAAGTTTCAACACTCCGTCCATTATCTTGCTGTGTTTGTTATTTATTCACCCTAAGTGCCTAATGATATGCCCAGATGTGAGTCACTTGCTCGCTGTGCCACTGGATTTAAGGTAGTCTGGCTGATGAGGGGTGATATCCTAAAACTGGTCCCAGGATGCTTGTCCCCGGTCCAGGGAGGACCCGCCAAGGCAATTCGGTGCTGGACTGTTTTCATGAGGAGCAGGGACAAGACTGATTTGCGTATGTTGTGTTCCAAACTGCGGTGGCATGGCGAGTGTTAGAACTGGGGGTCTCTAGTTGGCAGAGGTAGGTACCACTGTCCAAATAGGGACCCTTGATTCGAGTTAGGGTAACGAGAAAACCCTCTGGGATAACCCCTGCTCACCCTCTAGGTAGCTTGGCACGAGCAGCCAAGGCTAATTAGAAGGCAATGTGTAAAGTATTGGTACCAACCCTCACAGTAACACAGTGAAAACACCACAAACTGACACCACAACAGTTTAGAAAAATAAAGGTATTTAATCTAAACTACACAAGACCAAAACGACAAAAATCCAACATACACAGTTCAAGAATATGGTTTCAAAAGAGTTCCTAAGGTTGCAATAAAAGTTCTTTACGTTGCGTTAAAATAATCCACAGCTGCGTGAAAAGTTCACAGTTGCGTCAAGTTTCAGACACAGTACTTTTAGTTGTGACAAAGTTCCAAAAGCAGAAGCTAGTGCGGTTGAAAACAAGTGATGGGTTGCTCCTGAGACCCTGGGGAAGCGTTTGTGACAGCCCCGCAGCGACGTGATGCGGTCCGCAAGCCCGCCGTGCGGCGATCTCACCCAGGGACGACAGGCTCTGAGATGACACTCGCAGCGATGTTAGACTTCCCGGACCGATCGGGTGTGTCCCGCAAAATGAAGGATGCGACGGCTCTGACAGCGGCAACAGGCGCTGCAATGATCTCGACCTTCGTAGCAGCTGGAATCTTCTCGCACTGTCGGGGATGCGCTCCACAGCGAGCGATGCGATAACTTTTCTTTAGCAAAGTCTCTCAAGCTTAGTTTACAGTTTCCCAACACAGGTACAACTTCCAGAGGTACCACACATGGGCCACACACTCCAGGAAGGACAGAGCTCTCTCAGTAGAGCTCAGGGGAAGCTGGGGGTGAAGTCCTTTTGTTCCTTGGACTTCAAAAAAGGGAGCCAGCTCTTCTCAGGCCCTTGGAGATTCCTTCAAGCAAGGGGACACAGCACAGCAAAGTCCTTCCCCTCTCCTTGGCAGCAAAGCAACAGAAGGGCAATCAAGTAGAGCAACAGCTGGACAAACTTCCTTCTTCAGTTTCAGCTTTCTCCTTGGCAGAGGTTCCTTCTTGAATCCAGGATGCTCTAATCTGTTGTCAGGGGTCCTGTATTTATACCTCTAAAAGTCTTTGTTCTCTTTGTGCATTTGGGCCCTGAGCCCGGTCAGAACCAGTTCTGGGTGTTTCTTGAGCACTTTGTTTTCCTGGCTTCTTCTTTCCTTTCAGAGTGAGGGGCAGGGTTGTCAGCCGCCCAGTGGAGCCAGCATTGTGGAAGGCAGGCACATCCCTATTCAGGCCCAGGTGCTATCTCCTCCCACCACTAAAGTTGCAAATGCAGTCATTCAGCCTAGGGCTGACTCGGTCAGCCTCCTGGGGAATCCCCAGCCCCTGTCACTCTCAAACCAGACAGTCAAAACACAAACAGGCCAAGTCACACAGAAGGGTCAGACAAGAGAACGGCAACTTTCTAAAAGTGCTGTTCTCAAACACAGGAGTTAAAAGCAACCTTTCCTAAAAGATGTGGTATTAAATTCTGAGTTCAGGGATACTAGACTCGTATGTCCTATCTTGATCCTATGGGAAGAAATGCTGGTAGCCACTGTAGCCAGCATCACCCATGTTGACCTATGGAGCAAGATAGCCTTAATAAAGTGAAAAACGAAAATGGCTGTAATTCACTACCAGAGCATTTCAGCTGCACCAGTACGTGCTCTACCTTTCACATACACTGCACCCTGCCCAGGGGGGTACCTTGGGCCTTCCATAGGGGTGACCAATGTGCACAAAAAGGGAAGGGTTAGGCCTGGTCAGTGGGGACACTGACCAGGAAGACATGGCAGTTCACAGACTGCACACAGGCACTGCAATGGCAGGCCTGAGGCACCATTTTAGGGCTACTCATGTGGGTGGCACAATCAGTGCTGCAGGCCCACTAGTAGCATTTGTCATCACCAGCACTGGCACACCCAGTGCACTTTACTAGGGACTTCAGGGTGATACAAATATGCCAATCATGTATATCCAATCATAATAACAATTTACACAGGGAGCACTTACACTCTGGCACTGATCAGCAGTGGCAGAGTGTCCAAAGCATCTAAACCAGCAAAAACAAAATCCAGCACAGCATCAAAAATACAGGAGGTAGAGGCCAAAAAGACAGGGGAAACCACGCCAAAGATGCCAGGTCTAACACGCGTCCCCTCCAGCTAAAAGTGGGGGGAACTGCCCACCCTCTTGGGAGTTCTCTTCACTAAGGCAAAAAAATCTGGACAGACCATCAGCTTCGGCGTGTTCTGTACCAGGGCGGTGTTCCACCGTAAAGTCCATTCCCTGTAGGGAGATAGACCACCTCAACTGTTTTGGGTTCTCCCCCCTCATCTGCATCAACCACACCAGGGGCCTGTGGTCGGTCTGAACACGGAAGTGAGTCCCAAACAGGTATGGCCTCAGCTTCTTCAGGGCCCAGACCACAGCAAAAGCTTCCCTTTCAATCGTACTCCACTTCTGTTCCCTGGGGAGTAGTCTCCTACAAATGAAAGTCATAGGCTGGTACCCGTCCTCCTCAGTGATCTGTGAGAGTACTGCTCCCATACCATGCTCTGAAGCGTCTGTCTGCACTACGAACTCACTGGAGAAATCAGGTGCCTTGAGCACCGGTGCTGTGCACATGGTAGTCTTCAGGGCATCAAAAGCAGTCTGGCAGGCTTCGGTCCAGTTCACTCTTTTGGGCAACTTCTTAGAAGTCAGTTCTGTCAAGGGGGCAACGATGGTGCCATATCCCTTGACAAACCGTTTGTAATACCCGTTGAGACCTAAAAATGCTCTCACCTCTGTCTGGCTCTCGGGGGTTCCCAAGCCAGAATGGTATCAATCTTTGCCTGCAGGGGTGCCACCTGGCCGCTCCCCACCTGGTGTCCCAAGTACACCACAGATCCCTGCCCTATCTGGCACTTGCTGGCCTTGATAGTGAGGCCTGCCCTTTGCAGAGGCTTCAACACTTTGCAGAGATGTTGCAAGTGTTCCTCCCACATGGAGCTGAACACAGCAATGTCATCCAGGTACGCGGCACTGAATTCCTCCAGCCCGGTCAGTACCTGGTTAACCAGTCTCTAGAAGGTGGCAGGGGCATTCTTCAATCCAAAGGTCATGACTCAGAACTGGAAGTGCCCCTCTGGCATTGAGAATGCGGTCCTCTCTTTGGCCCCATCAGTTAAGGCAATCTGCCAGTACCCAGAAGTAAAATCAAAGGTACTGAGGTACTGGGCAGCTCCCAACCGATCCACGAGCTCATCAGCTCTGGGGATGGGGTGTGCGTCAGTCTTCATGACCGCATTGAGCCCACGGTAGTCCATGCAAAACCTGAGTTCTGGAGTGGCACCTGGCGCAGCAGCTTTTGGAACTAAGACCACTGGGCTAGCCCAGGGGCTGCTGAAGGGCTCAATCACCTCTAGTGCCAACATTTTGGAAACCTCTTCCTTGATGCTGGCCCTGACCTTGTCAGCTCCCCTGTAAAAGTTTTGTTTCACAGGTAAACTATCTCCAGTGCCCACATCATGGACGCACCAATTGGTGATACCTGGGGTCAGGGAGAACAAGGGGGCAAACTGACCCAGCACTTGGCGACAGTCCCTCTGCTGTTCTGGGGATAGGGTGGGCGAGAGGACCACACCATCCACTGACCCATCTTGCTCCTTAGCTGCCAGGAGGTCAGGGAGAAGATCACTATCCTCTTCCCCTCCAGCATCTGTAGCCATGAGCATTGTCACTTCAGACCTCTCAAAGTGTGGCTTGAGGCGGTTCACATGCAAGACTCTCAGGGGTTGCCTGGGGGTCCTCAAGTTAACCAGATAGGTTACTTCACTTTTCCTTTCCACCACCTCATATGGCCCAGTCCACTTGTCTTGGAGCGCGCAAGGCTCCACTGGCACCATCACCCACACTTTCTGCCCAGGTTGAAATTCGACCAGAGTGGTATTCTGGTCGTACCATCTTTTCATTTCTTCCTGGCTAGCTTCCAGGTTCTACTGTGCGAGCTTCCTGAAGCGCTGTGCCTGGTTGCGAATGGCCAACATATAGCTGAACACATCCTGGGGGGTCTTCCCACGGGATTTCTCCCACCCATCCTTCACCAGTGTGAGAGGTCCTCTAACAGGGTGACCATACAGAAGTTCAAACGGACTGAACCCTGAGGACTTCTGAGGCACCTCCCTGTAGGCAAACAACAGGCATGGTAACAAGACGTCCCACTTCCGTCTCATGGGCTCTTCTAGGCCCATAATCATACCCCTCAGGGTGCGGTTGAACCTTTCAACCAACCCATTTCCTTGAGGGTGGTAAGGAGTGGTGAACTTATAAGTTACCCCACACTCCTACCACAGAGACTTCATGTACCTAGAGATGAAGTTGGTACCCCGGTCGGAGACCACCTCTCTGGGGAACCCCACACGGGAATAGATCCCCATCAATACACGGCCCACCACGGGTGCTGTGATTGTCCTGAGAGGTACTGCTTCCGGGTATCGGGTAGCATGGTCCACCAAGACCAGGATGAACCTGTTGTGTGTCATTGGTGTGGGAGAGGTAGTTGATATTGTGAGAGTGGATGATGCTATCCAGAGGGATCGTGTATGTGTTGAAGAGGGTCGGGATCAGGGAGGAACCTTGTGGTACTCCACAGATGCAGATGCGGGCATCCAAGGTGTACAGTGCCAGACTCACTGCCTGGTCCTTTTAGTCAAGAAGGAGCAGCTCTTCAGAGTTCATGTTCTTGGATTGCGATGTAGGCATTAAATGAGGATGGGTGGGAAATAGTGTCAAAAGCTGCAGAGAGGTCCAGGAGGATGAGAATTGCCATGTCTCCTCTGTCCAGACTCATGCGGATGTCATCCGTGGCAGTGATGAGGGCAGTTTCTGTGCTGTAGTTGGGTCTGAAAGCAGACTGAGTGGTGTTGTGGTGTTGGTGGTCATTTCGGTATTTGGAGAGGTGTCTGTTGATAGTTTTCTTTAAGACCTTGGCTGGTAAAGGTGTCAGGGAGACCAGTCTGTAGTTAATAAGCATTTAAGGGTCCACAGTTAGCTTCTTCAACAAGGAGATGCGAGTTGATTGTTTTCAAGCATCTGGTAAAATTGTGGAAGAGGTGGAGACATTAAGAATGGGTCTGAGCATGACACTGATGGTTTACAGTCCCTTGGAGTAGGTGCGGCGGGAACAGGGGTCAAATAGCGTCCCTAAGTAGATGGACCTCACGGTGGTGACAGTTTCTTTTAGGATCATAACAGGCCATGTGGTTAGCTTTGGTTTTTTGAATAAGATCGGAAGGCGTTTGGTGACATCTGTTGGGTTCAGTTTCGGGGTGAATTTGCTGTAAATGGCAGTGACTTTGTTGCTGAAGAACTGGGAGATATGATGTCCTGCGAGGGAGTGATCAAGCGTGATGTGGCCAATGGTGTGGTGAAATCTCTCATAATGTTGAATGTATTTTTGATTCTGTTGGTGCTGCCATCGATACGGTCCACCAGAGCGGCACGTTTGGTGGTCCCGATCCTTTGGTAGTAACGCCCCAGGGCAGATTTGAACGTGCTGCTGTCTGCATTGTGCCAGCTCATTGTCCATTTGCACTTAAGTTGTTTGCAGTGGGGTTCTTCGATGTACCAACTGGCCAGGGGTTTGAATATTGTTGTATTGTGTTTGCAGGAAGCCTGTAGCCATCACAAGATGCCATCCAATTATTGAAATTATTTATGGTTTTGTGGAGGCTGTTGCTGTGTTCGGGCTGGTGGGTGTTGAGAGCAGTGTACAGTCCTTGTCAGTGATGCTGTACTAGTTTCAGCAGGCTAGTCTGGCCGTTACTGATCTTGACTAGGACATGGTCTGTCCAGGGAACTGGTGTGGGCACATCTCTACAGATGTTGCCAATGTTTTGTGAAAATACGCCCCAGGAGGTGTCCGGAGATGAGCATAAGTCCCTTTACTCATTGGGTGAGGCCCAGGTTTCCATGGTCTTCAATGAGTGCTCTTGAGTCAGTGTCAGAGTGGTCTTCCTGGCGGAAGTTCAGGTCTCCCAGTGGGATGTAAAGACCAGGATTGAGGCAGAGGGGTGTGACAAAGTCTATGATGGTGATGGTGAAGTTGGTGCAGAGTCCTGGTGGTCTGTAGATGAGAGTGCCACTTATGTTTAAGGTGGCTGTGACATGGAGTTTGAATGACAGGTGTTCCATGTTGGTGTCAGGATTCCTCAATCCTGCCACTAAATGTCACTCAGGAGGGCCCCTTGCAAACCTTCATTATAAATCAGTGTAGGGCAATATACACATCAACATTTTCCATACATAGTTTCACTCCACCTTTTAGTCCAGGTTTCTGTTCTACTTCTCTTGTGCATTATGATCCTTGTAGTTCCTTGTGTCTTCAGACCTTACCTGGATCACATTCTAATGGTGGTTCCCTATTTGTTAGCCTGATTTTCGGATCATATGGGTACTCTACCACTTTATATTTGCATTCTGAATTCTTCTCTATGTTATCTCAGATGTATACTCTGTTCCAGGTTTTCCTATTTCCTGTTTGTGTCTCCTGTTTCCTCTGGTCTTCCCTTTCTCAGGTCCCAGTTCAGTCTTCTCTTCTTTGGTCATCCCTGATTAAGTCTTTGCACCTGGGTGATTCTCTTCACCTGGTTAAGTCTTTGCACCTGGGTTTCTGCCTGCACTTGTGCCCCTCATTTGAGTCTCTACCTCTTTCAGTCTTGTAAGCGCAGAGTATTGTTCTTGCAGCTGACATCTGTTTCGTCTCCTGGTGCTGCACTGTTGTGTTCCTGCTTCTATTACAGGATTGTTCTTAGATTCTGTTTTCATTTTTCCCTGTGCCCATGTTCCTGTTTTTGGCTATTTGTAGTATATGTTTCTGTACCTTTTTTCCTGTATCTCTGTTCCTGTGTTAGCTATCGATCATAGTCCGCTGTCTGCACCCATTTTGATCTGCTCTGTTATACGCAGACTCCTTGCTTTTTACTCTGTGTCCCTGTTTGTCTGCTTATTTCTGTCTTGCCTTGTTTGAGTACGGATCTTTCCTAGACCTGTTTTCAGTATTTCAGGTCTGTGTATTCCAGTCCCATTCCTGACACTGATTCCAGTCATACTTTTCATGAGCCCAGTTTCTATTTTGGTGTTCCTTGTTCTGTTCCCTGTTGTTCTGTCTGGATCTTGTTGTATTGTGTTTGTGATTGTAATTCTGATTGTCTTAGCTTCCAAGGGTGCCAGTTAGACTCAATGCGTGTGCCTGTGGCACAGAGGACCACATGCACTCCTTCTTTGTAGGAACTGCTGGGTGTCTCCCAGAACTCTGTGAGATTAATCTGTTCCTTGCTCTCATATGAGATCTTTTCAACATAACAGAGATTTCATTTAGAAGGAATAAACAAACTATAATTTGACAGTTTGTCTATCGTTTCGCTGCCTAATCTTCCTGTTGTTAGCACATGTGTTTTCCCTGCAGACTTCTAGTTTCCCATTCACTGTCAGTCCCCGGCTTCTGTCCACCTTCCCCTCCCGCCTTCAGATACTCTCTTGTTTATATTACACTCAAGTTATCCATTCATGTCTCAGTCTCAACCAGCTAGTACCCTGGCAGAACACCCTGTTAGTTTACTGACAATTGGTGGAGGATTTGTCCATCGATGTGGTCCTCGCCTCTGCCTCGAGTGATCGCTCCCCTGTCTGCGCTGTGCAAAGTGGTATCGTATTTTTAAAAGCTGCACTGTTACTAAGCTTGGTGATTTCATAGCGCTAGGATTTTTTTTAATTTTTTTTTTATTTTTGGAAAACCTTTATTAGACATTTTAAGCAAACAAATACGGGCCTACAACCCACCGGCCGGCCTCGAAATCGTTTGAAGCACATCAGCAAGCAATTGAGCGACTCAGCAGCATATCGAGCAGAACACGATTAGTCCAAGTTACACTGTAACGAGATGCGCCGCCGAGATGTAGGAGAAGTGAAGGTTTAATTTTAATTTTTTTTTAAAGAGGTCCAAAGTAATAGGAGTCAAGAAGGATTAGAGTTCAAACAATCCGTACCAGGACCGAAATGGGCAGCAATTTGCAGGAGCATCAACAAGCATTATCAATTTAAACATAAGGCTGGTGGCAAATAAAACAGGAGAGAAAGCGATCAAACATTATATACACCCCAGCCACTACCCACATCGTGCCAATCCACCCCTTGACCCAAGGAAATAAGAAGAAGAAAGAGGAGAAGAAGAAGAAAAAATAAGGCCCATAGTAACTGAACGATCGAAGAAAAATACCCCCCACCCTACACGCATGCGAAGGCTACGGCCTACCCCCCCCTAAGCAGTGTGTCTGTCGCCCCAAGAGTACCCGAAATTCAGAAGCAAGAGAAGAAGGAAAAGAAAACACATAAGACCGGAGGAGGGCCAAATAGACGTTCAAAACAATCAGCGTTGACACCCTCGGCCACCCGTCCCCGGACCCCGACCCAGTACCTGACCAACTTTTAACTCCCAAAATGTCCGTTACAGTCCCAGCAAAGCACACTACCGGATACAGCCAAAAGAGAGAAGCATCCTTATCCTTGTCCCCTGCGATCCAGCAAGTCGACGGAGTCCAGATCTAAAACAGCCACCGTTGACGAAGAAAGCGAAGGTGAGGTCCACTGCAGCACACGATGCCAGCCACCAAAGTCACACCGCCACAGAACCAGACGGTGAATTTCCATCCAGAAAGTGGCTACGCACAATCGCAACACGTGAAGGGCAGCCAGCAAGAACAGCAGTTGCAACTCCAGGATGGACCGGTGGGACCCGCGAGGAAGCCCCGAAGCAGTTGTGAGGCAAGGCGCCCAGACACAAGTCCCCAGTGTCCGCCAAGGACCGAGATCTCCACACACCCCTGCAACAATACTGGATAGCTCGGCAGCAGCGACATCACTCTCATCCAGCACCATCAAGTCCGTCTGAGCAGGTTGGCAGTCACAGACAAGCACCGGGTGTGGCGAGGTGCACAGCACAGAGGGCGCGATATGTCCATCCAAGGGTTCTGCATTAACGGAGATATCCGGTTGGCATTGCAGGTTCAGGACCATGGCACGCATAGTTCCACGGAGGTCTGTCAGGGCAAGCATAACATCCGCGAGGCTGAGGGATACCGCAGGAGGAGAGGGAGCTGCCGTCCCACGCACCCCGGGCTCGGGATCACGTCGCAACCCTCGAGACTGGATGCCTTCGGCCATCACCTCAGCTGCCCACCAGTAGCCGGTCCCCAAATGTTGCCGCTCCGGGAGCACAGCAGCAAGACGGTGCCCTTCGCTCAGTCCCCGGCGTCAGTGCAGCACTGTCCACTAGGTGCACTCCAAATGGCCGCCGAGCGCCCAGAACAAAATGGCTCTCGGCGCAGTCCTGAAAGGCAAGAAGATGTCCGGAGCCGTCCACTGGCTGTGGGGAGGGTGAAGCCTGTCGATCACGGTGAGAAACCGAGTCCGGCGCCAGGAAATGCAGGACAGGGCGGCACGCTGCAGCTGGGAAAGCAATGCGGTAAAAGATTCCAATCAGCCGACCCCGTCCTGATACAATGTCAGCTGTGGCTACTACGAGGAATGGCAGCCTCCGGAGAACAAAGACCCGGCCGCAGCGCTGCAACACTGTAGCAGAGATCGGGACTCCTCGCCGTCTCTGCCACCAGGATCGCGCCGAAAAGAACACCGCTGGACACAGGAGCACCTCGCGGTTCCAGGACACCGACAAGCGGGCAGGATGATGAGCAGGATATTCGGCGTTTCGGGAGATGAACGGAAGGGTCGGCGGAGCCGAGGGATCAGGCGGCCATCATGGTCGCGGGCTAGGCTCCTCCCCAGCGCTAGGATTTTACAGCGCTTTCATTAAAGTGGTATCGTATTTTTAAAAGCTGCACTGTTACTAAGCTTGGTGATTTCATAGCGCTAGGATTTTACAGCGCTTTCATTAAAGTGGTATCGTATTTTTAAAAGCTGCACTGTTACTAAGCTTGGTGATTTCATAGCGCTAGGATTTTACAGCGCTTTCATTAAAGTGGTATCGTATTTTTAAAAGCTGCACTGTTACTAAGCCTGGTGATTTCATAGCGCTAGGATTTTACAGCGCTTTCATTGCTTGCTTCTTTTAACTGGACCTGCGCATTGTATGTGAGATATCCCCCGGCGCCCTGCTCTGCCCTCCCCTCCATTTTGATTTTGTTGTTGTTGTTGTGCTCCGTCCCTTGAGCCCGCCACGCCTCCCAGCTGAGCCGCCCTCGCCCCTCCCCCTCCACTCTCCATATATGACAGTAGTTCCCGCGCACAGCGTCCACGCGCAGCGTTCGCGCCCCAATCGCGCCGAAGGTGCGCCAAAGGTAAGCCCATCTACGCCCGTCCGCGCCTGGACCGCGCCCAGCGCCAGACCCCCTGCTCCTCGCGCTGCCCAGCCCTCCCGCATTACCTATGATGCTCCCACCCTCCTAGCCCTTAACCCCGGTCGCGCCCCCAACGGCGTCCAAGCCGCTCCTGGACACACCCATGGACCTTTCTCTTGCTTCTCCTGCAAATTCATCGGCACCGACAACATCTCCGCTACAACCACACCACAGATTCCCGACCCCAACCACCTACATTGCATCCTTCTCAACACTCGATCGGTCCACAGACACGCCATTGACCTATGGAATCTACTAGACACCATCTCTCCAGACATCGCCTTCCTAACAGAAACATGGATGAACGCTTCCTCCGCCCCAGACATCACCATTGCCATCCCTGAAGACTATAAGATCACACGCAAGGACCGTACCGGCCACACAGGAGGAGGAATCGCTATCGTCCATAAAAAATCAATCCACATCTCAACCAGCTCTGACGTCAACCTCGCCAACTCTGAACACCTTCACTTCCAGATCCACATCGACCCCAAGACCACACTCAGAGGCACCCTCCTTTACAGACCACCAGGACCCCGCGCAAAATTCAGTGAAGACATCACGGACTTCATCACTCCACACGCGCTCCCCTCCAAAGATTACATCCTTCTGGGAGACCTCAACTTTCACCTTGAAAAGAACAACGACCGCAACACCACCACCCTCTTGGACAACCTCGCCAACCTCGGACTTAAACAACTGGTCACTTCCCCCACCCACATCGCAGGTCACACTCTCGACCCTATCTTCACCTCCAGCAACCACGTCTCCTTCAGCCACACTACGGATCTCCTCTGGACTGACCACAGCTGCGCTCACTTCACCTACAACAAGCCGAAACCCACCAACCACCTCCAACCAACTCTGCAAAGAAACTGGAACAAAATCACCATCGACCAGATCTCCTCATCGCTCCTTCTAAACACCCCAGCCCACTCTTCTAACCCAGACCAAGCCGCCGCCAACTTCACCATATGGTTATCCAACACCGCCGACATCCTAGCACCACTGAAAAAACGTCAACGCAAACCTGGCAGCAAGAAGGCCTCATGGTTCAACGATGATCTTAAGAAGTCCAAGAAACTCTGCCGCTCCCTTGAAAAGGCCTGGAAAAAAGACCCAACCACTAGCACCAAGGACGCCTTCAAAAACGCCACCCGCACACACCACCAACTAATCCGAAAGGCCAAGAAAACAGCATTCAAGGATCGACTAGACAACAACGCCCACAACAGCAAGGAACTTTTCAACATCGTCAAGGAATTTACCAACCCCTCGGCCAACTCCAACGACATCACCCCTTCTCAAGCCCTCTGCGACTCCCTGGCTTTATTCTTCCACAACAAAATTGCAGACATCCACAACAGCTTCGACAACCAACCCGGAGACCAACCCACCCAACCATATGCTGAACATTCTCCCCCCTTGAACACTCTTAACGACTGGAACCCAATCTCCACCGAGGACACCATCCGCCTCATGAACTCTATCCACTCAGGATCCCCCACAGACCCATGTCCTCACCACATCTTCAACAAAGCAGACTCCGTCATAGCACCGCACCTCCGAGACGTCATCAACTGCTCCTTCAACTCCGCCACCTTCCCGGAAAGCTGGAAACACGCTGAACTCACCGCCCTTCTGAAAAAACCCACAGCGGACCCCACCAAACTCAAAAATTACCGCCCCATATCGCTCCTTCCTTTCCCAGCCAAAGTCATCGAGAAAGCTGTCAACAACCAACTCGCCGCTTTCCTTGAAGCCAACAAATCCCTCGACCTCTCACAATCTGGCTTCCGAGCAAAACACAGCACTGAGACCGCCCTCATCGCAGCAACAGACGACATTCGAACTCTACTGGACAATGGAGACACAGTCGCCCTCATCCTCCTCGACCTCTCTGCAGCCTTCGACACAGTCTGCCACAGCACCCTTTTACAACGCCTCAGAAACATCGGAATACAAGGAAAAGCACTTGAATGGATCACCTCGTTCCTCACCGGAAGAACCCAGAGAGTCCGCCTTCCACCATTCAAGTCCGAGGCCACCGAAGTCATCTGTGGCGTACCACAAGGATCCTCACTCAGTCCCACCCTCTTCAACGTATACATGAGCCCCCTTGCAGCCATCGCTCGCCAACACAACCTCAACATCATCTCCTACGCGGATGACACTCAACTGATCCTTTCTCTCACCAATGACCCCAGCACCGCCAAAACAAACCTACACGAAGGAATGAAAGAAGTTGCCGAATGGATGAAACAAAGCCGTCTGAAACTGAACTCAGATAAAACAGAAGTCCTCATCTTAGGTACATCCCCCTCTGCATGGGACAACTCTTGGTGGCCGGAAGCCCTTGGAAAAGCACCCATCCCGACAGACCACGCACGGAACCTAGGCGTTATCCTGGACTCTTCACTCTCAATGAATAGACAAGTCAACGCCGTATCCTCATCCTGCTTCAACATTCTTCGCATGCTCAAAAAAACATTTCGCTGGATCCCCACCAAAACCAGAAAAACAGTCACCCATGCTCTGGTCACGAGCCGACTGGACTACGGAAACACCCTCTACGCAGGTACTACCGCTAAACTCCAGAAGAAACTCCAACGAATCCAAAACGCCTCAGCCAGGATCATATTAGACATCCCGCGTAACGAACACATCTCTGGCAACCTGAAAGACCTCCACTGGCTACCCGTCAATAAGAGGATCACTTTCCGACTGCTAACCCACGCACACAAATCACTCTACGACTTCGGACCAGAATGCCTCAACTCACGACTGTCCTTCTACACCCCCTCCCGCCAACTACGCTCTTCCAGCCAAGCCCTCGCCACTGTACCCCGCATCAACAAGACCACCATGGGAGGCAGATCCTTCTCATACCTGGCAGCTAAAACATGGAACTCACTCCCCACCTACCTTCGCCTTACCCAGAACCACCTAGCATTTAGAAAGCAACCTAAAACGTGGATATTTGACAAGTAATCCTCCTCCCCTCCCTTAGCGCCTTGAGACCCTCTGGGTATGTAGTGCGCTATATAAATTCTCTGACTTGACTTGACTTGACTAGCTGCTGGTGTTCTTCAGGTGGATGGTGATTCCGCCTCTGGCTTATGAAGTCTGTCTTGCCCGTCAATCTTGTAGCTGGGGGAAGGGCAAGGGGAATGGCTGTGGTGATGTCAGTTACAGATGCAGGATTCAGTCACTTTACTTGAGAAACAGTAGGTCAGGAGCATTGTCATGCAGCTGGTCTCAGATATACGTGGTGTGTTTGGTGAGTGAATGGAAGTAGAGGAGCATGCATGCAAGTGTGATGTGTTTGGTGGTTGGTTGCAGGACTTTGCGAGTGTCAGAAAGTGCAGTGTTGGGTACTGTCAGTGCGGTGGGTGGTGGGTGTGCGTATGTGCATGAAAACGTTGTCAAAACACAGGAGAATGCTTCCTTAGTGTTTTGTGTGGTGGCAAGAAAGCAGCATGTGGAGCAGTGTCCGAAGTTATGGGCGTAAGGGGGTCAGTATTGTAGCATTGGGAGCAAGGAGGACCAGGGTTCAAGGTGTGGCTGTGGTTCAAGCTTTCACAGATTTAAATGAAATGAAATGAATGCATTTGTTATAGCGCCCAGCTACTCAAGCTAGAGTGTCCTGGCACAAGGAGGCGGAAAGTGGCGGATGCTGAGAAAGGGCTAGTTTTTGAAAATCCAGGCTTTAAGGGCCCGATGTAGGTAGACCGTTACCGATCGGTAACGGCCGAAAATACCGATTTTTGGCCCTTACCGATCGGTAAACAGCCATCGAGATGTAGGGAACAAAAAAAAATCAAAATCGGAGTGAAAACCGATTCGGAATGAGTACCGAATGGAAAAGAATCCGATACGTACATACCGAAAATCGGATATGTAACGAATCGGTAACACACCGAATCGGATGCAAACACCGATTCGGTCAATGTACCGAATCGGTAGACACACCGAATTGGAAAATAACCGATTCGGTCCATGTACCGATTCGGTAGTGACACCGAATCGGAAAATAACCGATTCGGTCCATGTACCGATTCGGTAGTGACACCGAATCGGAAATTATCCGATTCGGCCCATGTACCGAATCGGTAGACACACCGAATCGGAATGAAGCCGATTCGGTCCATGTACCGAATCGGTAGATAGACCGAATCGGACATGAGCCGAATCGGAGAACATACCGATTCGTATGATTCACCGATCGGGAAATTCCCCGATTCCGACAGATGGGGAGATGTAGGGAGGCACAGAAACACCGAAATCGGCTCAGAATCGGTAGAATTCACTCGGTATTTACCATGGATTACAATCAGGTGGTAACCAACTCCAACCCATATAAACAGCCCCAAAATGCATTGCAACTTGCAGGATGGCAGCTTTTTATGTCATTGCGAGGCGGCTACGGCTACAGCAGGAAGGACAGAGGGAATGGCTAAGAAATGAACAGGTCTACAGACAGAGGATAACCCTGTTCATGCTCACAGAGGCAGAGATCCTACAGAGATACAGGCTGGACTCTGACACCATACTTGAGCTCATCAGGGATCTCAAACCATTCTTGGACCACCACACCCCAAGGGCACACGCCATCCCAGCACACGTCCAGGTGCTATGCAGCCTACACCTGCTAGCGTCTGGCAGCTATCAAAGTGGAGTTGCAGCGGCAGGAGGGGTGAGCCAGAGCAGCCTGTCAAGGTTCTTCCACACATTCCTTGACGCCATGATACACAGGATGGACCAATACATCTCTTTCCCTGCAACCCACGCAGAACTGCTACAAACTAAAGCTGACTTCTACCAGATGGCACAATTTCCCCAAATCATTGGTTGCATAGATGGCACACACATTCCGATTTGCCCACCAGCGGACACAGAATACATATACCGCAATCGGAAGTCTACACACACCATCAACGTGCAGGTGATCTGCAATGCGAAGTGCACCATCACAGACCTGGTAGCAAAATTTCCAGGGAGTACCCATGACTCCTATATTTTCCAACAGAGCGGCATCTATGCACGGCTGATGGCTGGCGAATTTGGTGAAGGATACCTCCTAGGTGAGACACATCATCAGACCCCCATAACACACAGTAGCTAGGTGGAATACATGTATGCATGTGTGTAATGTTACCCCTTTCTCTTCCAGGCGACAGTGCATATGCCCTCCGCTCATTCATACTCACCCCCTACCTCAACGCCTCCACACCCAGCCAAAGGAGGTATAACCGGGCCCACATACGCACTAGGAATGTCATCGAACGGACCTTTGGCATCTGGAAAAGTAGATTCAGATGCCTGCACAAGAGTGGAGGTGCAAGGCAGTATACCCCCCATCACCTGCTGCAAGATCATAGCTGTATGTGCAATGTTACACAACCTTGCGGTGAAGAAGGGCACTGAGGTGGAGTTGTCTGACTACGAGGACCATGACGACGACGAAGCTGTGCCACTGACACAGCCAGCTGGGGTGTGTACGCCAAGTGATGGCAGATACAGACGTGAGGAGATAACAGAAAACTATTTCTGAGTGAGTACAGATGCAAAGACAGCTAAATGGTTGTTGTGAAAAAACAATTTTTAATACTGTTGCAACACAGTTACTGCACTGATGTGCAACAAAAAAAAGGTGTAATGGAAAAGAAAACAAAAGTCCAAGGTCCAGGTTGCCTCACCCGCCCTTGCAAGGCTATTTCTTTGACCGCTTGGCAGCCCCACTGGGGTGTCCCTCAGCCCCCTCAGAATGACCAGCGGCATCTGCGGAGCGCCTGGTGCTCCTGCGTGGCTCTGACGCAGCGCTGGCCGGGCTGCTGCGGCTGCTGCTGTCCCCAGCATCCCCCAGGTCCAGGGCAGGATTTGCGGCAGTGTTAGAGATAATCATGGCCTCCATTGCAGTCGTGATGCGGGCCATTCCCCTTGTTATCTCTGCTGTATTTTGTGTGAGGCTCGACTCCATGTTGGCACTGCGCTGGCAGAGTTGTGCCGTTGCCGCAGCAAGGCGGCTCATGGAGCGGTTCTGCACCCGGGCATCCCGCCTGCGCACCAGCTCATGGTCCTCCAGTCTGCCACACAACTGGGTTATTGCAGTGGTTAGCCTGCCTACACCTGCTGCTACCTCCTTGTTTGAATCCACGAAGGCCTGAAATCCTTTTACCATTTCCCCCATCTGCAGGTTGTGCTGCAGGAGCTGGCGTTGGCAGGCCATCATGGATTTCGCCTGCTGCCTTTGTATCTTTACCATCTTTCCTTCGAGGCCCAGGAAGACACTGCCCTCCGGTGCTGGTGCTGCAGTGGTGGGGATGGCACGGCGCCGGGTACTGCTGCTGCCGGCCTGCTAAGTGGGCTGGGGTGCCACTGGTGGGGGTGTGGTGCTGGCCGGGGCCTGAGCCCCTGCTCCCAGGACAGGTTGTACTGGTGCCACAGCCATGGTCGTGGCAGGAGCTGGTGTAAGTGGAAGGAGGTCCCTTGTCGGGGAGTTCTCTGGGGAGAACTGCAAGGGGGGTGTGCTTGGTATTTGTGGGGAGTGCAGTGCTTCAAAGTCTATTACCAGGTCTCCCTCCATACCAAGCCCTATGGTGTTTTCGTCCTCCTCCTCCTCGGCAGCCTGGCTGGTGCTCGGCCCTGCGAGTGCAGTGTCAGATGGTGCTGCTGCCTCTGTTGACATTGTTTGTCCGCCTGATGGTGCCCCTAGGTACAAAGAAGCATTTGTAAATTGAGTGCCGATGTATTACAGTCAGTACAATTAAAGCATTTCACATGTCCTTGCATCTCCTTAGAATGTGTTCCACTGTTTCCTGTCTTGTGATTCTGCACTGCCATAGTTTGCTAACTTCTGCTGACTACATGTACCATAATGCTTGTCTCTTGTATGTTGGTTACAGTACTGTGCTGGGGTTTGCCTATGCATTGTGTCTAATGGGGAGGTGTCTGGTAGGGTGTGTCATGATGCGCATGCTTCTTACCTGTAGCTGTAGCTCTGGCTGAGCTGTCCAGGGTCCCAATTCCAGTTACGCTCTCCCTCTCAATGGTGGTGGACACCATTTCCTCGAGGTCTGTGAGGGGTGGCGCCGGGTTCCTGCCTCCACCTGTGACTCCAGCCTGCCTCTGGATCTCTGCCATCTTCCGTTTTGTGAGGCTGCGGATGTCATAGAAACGCTTCTTCAGCTCGTCCAGGGACCTGGGGGTGACACCCACAGCATTCACCTTTTGGGCGATTTCGCTCCAGATCCTCCTCTTGGTGCTGTCTGGAACATTGAGGGACAGCTTTCCAAATAGCTGCCGGTGCACCCTCACCACCTCCTCAACCAACACCTGCAGCTCGGTGGTGCTGAACTTAGGCTTCCTCTTCTGGGAGGACTTCTGGCTCTCACTCTGGTTTGCCATCTTCGTCAGAACAGTTCACAACCTCCTACTCCCACTGCTGCTAACTGTGAGTGTTCAGCTCAGGCTGGCTCTCCAGAAAGTTCTTAATTAGCTGCACCTGCCAGGGTTGCCACTCCCTGTTTGGGTGGGGGAGGGGGAGCCACCTCATTGGCTGAATCGGCTTTTGCCGATTCGGCTTTTACCGAATCGGATATTGCCGAATCGGTAAAATCCGATTCGGTATTATCCGATTCGGATTTTACCGATTCGGTTTCTTCAATGCATTCCTATGGGCTTTTTGGCCATGGGTGTGTTTTCATAGCTACGATTCGTTAATTGCCGAATCGGATTTTACCGACTCGGCTATTTCCGATTCGTTGGTAGCCGATTCGGCTATTTATGATTCGGTGGTAGCCGATTCGGTACTTTCCGATTCGGTCCGTGCCGATTCGGAACGTACCGATTCACATTACCGATGCCGACCGAATCGGTATTATTTCGCCGTTTGTTTGCTACATCTCGTTTTCCGATTTCAGAATACCTATTCGGCCCGCCTCGGTATTTTGAAATCGGAAAATCCCTTTTACCTACATCGGGCCCTAAGATTCTTCCTAAAAGTTAGCAGGTCTGTAGTTGATCTCAGAAATTCTGGTAGGTTGTTCCATATCCGTGCGCCAAGAAGTCCAAAAGATCTCCCCTAAGTATGGGCGGAAAGTCCGTTTCGCTCGCGGATTTTGCGGATTTTCGGTAAATTCGCAATCCGCGAAATTCGCGAATCTCCCGCAAAATCCGCAAATCCGCGAGCAGCGGATTTTATGGCTTGCTCGCACTGTTCGCGTGAGTTCGCGGCTTCCCAGTACAACTTCGCGCCCCGCGAATAAGCGCTAAATTGCAGAAATACGATCTTAGCAAAACTAAAACTACTTACCAGGTTCAAAAGTTCAGGCTCATCATTAGTAGCCATTTCCAGTAGTGCTTCCTGAGGGGCCCCTCCAGAGTTCAGTTGCCTACTTGCAACTATTATGTGACCCTGCTCTGAACCTCAGAATAGTTACACATATGCCACAAAGGTCCTGAATTACAGCTAAGGGAGACAAGCAGGAGCCAGGCTGGAAGTTCAAATCCATTAATCAGCCCCTAATTCATTATTGTTAGTTGGGGCAGGGCAGGTGTTGTAACTAATTTTGCAACAATGAAAGCACTTAGCAAGTGCAAACGATCACTAATCAGGAAGCACTAAGGAAGCAGGTGCCAGCTAAAAAAATATTCTGTGACACATTAATCAGCCCCAAATTAATTCAGGTCACTTTAGGCAGGGAAGGTGTGCTTTGCTTTGCCACAATAATGTACACTGACTGGACAACCAGAGGGTGCTGTGATGAAACAGAGGGTGGCATGGGTGGGCCAGAGGGTGGCATGAGTAGTCAGAGAGTGGCAGTGGTGACAGAGAGTGGCAGTGATGAAGAAGAGTGTCCCAAACAGGCTGGACACGTAGAAACAACAAGTTCGCAAAACTTGCGACCCGACAGGTAAGTTCGCGTTTGCGAAATTGTACAAAACCCTCGCGAACTGGCAGAAACCCGCGCGAACACAAAAAAAAAATCCACAAATTCGCGAGAATTCGCGGATTTTGCGAATTGCGAGTTCGCAAACCCGCAAAATTCGCGAACGCGAGATTCGCAAAATTCGCCCATGCTTAATCTCCCCCTGTACATGCTAGGAGTGTTTTGGGAATGAGGGCATGATGTGCATTTGAAGATCTTAGGGATCTAGTTGGAATATAACGGTTTACGCGTTTATTTAGATAATTGGCTCCTGTGCCATAAAAGGATTTGAAAAAGATCACCATAGCTTTGAAATTGATCCTTTCCTTCATGCACAGCCAGAGGAAGGACCTCAAGATGGGGGTCATACTAGACCTGGGTTTGGGTCTCACAATTGCTCTGGCAGCCGCATTTTGCACCACTTGCAGGCGCTGGACAAGACAGTTGGGCAAACCAAGATGCAAACTGTTGACATAGTTTAGTTTTGATATCACCAGGGCTTGCACCACAATCTTCCTACTATCTAGTGATAGTAGTGGCAGGGATTTTTTCAGCATGTGGAGTGTGCCAAAACAGGCGCCTGTTAAAGTTTGGATCTGTGACCGCATGGAGAGAGCATTGTCAATGACATTGCCCAGATGTTTGACTTTCTCCTTGGCTGAAGGCTGAGGTGACAGGTCCTTTGGCCACCATGTGCTCAAATTATAAGTTTCAGGTTGACCAAAGAACACGTTTTTTTGTTTTATCTGGATTACACTTTAACTGATTTATTTTTGAGCCAATTAAATACCTTTGTGAGGCGTGATCTAATACTTGCTCTGTCAAAGTCAGTTCCTTTGTCACAAGTGAAAATCAATTGAGTGTCATCCGTGTATGAGACCATTTTTGCACCTTCTTCCTCTACAAAAGGTGCAAGGGGTGATAAATATATTATTGAATTGCGTGGGACTGAGGATAATGCCCTGGGGAACACCCACGTTCATAGTGGATATGGGAGATGAAAAGGGGGGTAGCCAAATGTCCTGTGATCTATTTTCCAAGAAGGAGGACACCCAGGTTAGAGTGGTCCGGCCAAATCCAATGTTCAGTAGTCTATCTAGAAGCTTCTCGTGTAGAACCGTATCACATGCCGCCGACAAATCGAGTAGGATCAGAACTGCTTTTCCTCCCTGGTCTAATTTTCCCTTAGTAAATTAAGTCACCTCCAGCGGAGCAGACTCGGTGCTATAGTTGGATCTAAAGCCTTAATCGTGTAGTAGCTTCCGGTCTTCTAGGTGCTTTAGGAGTGCTCTTTTTACATGTTTCTCTAGTGCTTTAGAGAAGGCAGGAAGCGGGAAGATAGGCTTGTAGTTAGCAGGATCCTTGTGATCTGCATTTGCTTTTTTTAAAAGAGGTAGGATTTTTGCCTGCTTCCAAATGTGCTGCATTATGCCAGAAGAGAGGGATCGATTGAATATCTCATTAAGTATAGGATTGATGGTAGGTGCTAATAAATGCAATATTTTCGTCGGGCAGGGGTCAGTTGATGGGATTGTGTCTGCCATGTCCTCTGCATGCCAGCGGAGAGCGCAATCTAGTGATGTTAATTCCTGTGCAGATGGATGATGGGAAATCCCATGCTGATGGATGATGGAAATGACTCCTCTTGCTTGGCTTCTTTTTTTACAGACAGTTTTGGTGGCAAACAAGGGATGTCACTTCTTGTGCAGATGGATGACGGAAATCCAGCAATGTCACTTTTTGTGCAGGTGGGTGGTTGGTTTTAAATCCAATGATGGATGACGAAAAATCATGTATAAGATACGTGTTTAAATTGTATTTATATAGCAATTACTACCCCTTGTGTGGTAATTGCAGGACTTCTGTCTTTTTGAAAATTCCTTTTGTCCCTTTAATGACAAATTTGGAAGTGCTCTGTCCTTTCTAAAGTTTTCCTTAGTTATTTGGAGATGTGATAGCCCCTCTATGTCCCTGATGGCCTACCCAGCCTGGGTCACCCAGTCACTGTAATCTCTTTTCAGCCCCTTGTGAAGGTTTTCTAGAATCGGGCATTTGGTATAAAGAAGTGTATTTGAGCACCTGCTTACCCCCATTTACCCTCAGAACAAGTAGTTACTGGGAAGACTGTCATACTTATGTCTGCAACATACTGACCATGATTGGCCAGCTACAGCAGAATTAACCCCTATTGTTTGTGCCATCTGTTCTATCCATTTTTCTTGCCCCTGAAGTTCCTCTATATTTAAATTGTTGCTTAGTTTAGGGGTTCTGCACCCAAGAGCATTTTAAACTGCAAATCAGGTGCCACAGAGGGAAAACATTGATCTACTATTGAACAGGATAGACATCGAACTGGTTTCACACTGTCACACTATCAATAACAAAATAAACAACAGAGGGTCCCTGGGATCTCAAAGAGGAAGAAGAGAGCAGGGAAAAAACTGCAAGTAAAAAAAACAAATCTTCCCCCTAATACTTCAAAATGTAGGCAAATCATCCAGGATAAGTATAAGGTTGTCCCACAAACGTACAATTTAGATTTTTTTTATTAATCAAATAATATATAACTATTCATAAATTCAAAAAGCTTCAAATATACATGAAAATAATTATTTACATATGAAATAATTGTGAAATAATGACAAATCATTCAAAGCAAAGCCTGCTAAACATAATAATCAAAAAATGACATTAAGCAAAAATGATTACACACCAGACGGCAAAACACAACAAATTAAGACACAGGACAAAGAAGAGACAACACATTGACAAATAACCATACAGTAATACAATGGTTCTGGATTGACAGTAACAAATAAATCAGTAGTGCTGACGCGCGTTTCGGAAGACTGAAGTACATAAAAGGTGCCTTCTTCAGGGCGTAGTGTCTGTTTTACATTCAAAGATATTAAGCCATCAGTATGTCATGTGGAGACCACCGGATATGTGGTACAAAGGGCTCAAAATTGGAAAGACATAATAAGTTTCCGACAGTGGAGGCTCAACAGTAAGATGAAGAGTCCTACGGGGACATCAGGGTAAGTAGCTCAAGAGCCATCATATGGTTACACTCGACAGTGGATCGCAAGGAGACGGAAAATGCTGGAACATCAACAGGTCCAGGCCAGTCACAATGATAATAAAAGAAGGAGAAGTTCCTTCAAAAGGTCAAACAGTAAATCAGCAAGCAGGGTGAATTAAATATGAGTAAGACTCGGTCCCGGACACCGCGAGTCATGCTCGAGCAGCCTCACAGTAAAGGGTCTGAAAAGAGGTCTGCTGTCCGTGACATCACACTGATTGGCACCTGTAACAGTGCACATTGATCCTTTCACACTGTCAATATCCTGAATAGCCGGACCCATTTACCTAGACCCTGATTTGTGACAGCATTTGTAAATGCCCCCATTGGTGATCCTTATTGCCCTCTCACCCGAGTAAATTAAGTTTAGCACCGCTTTTAGATGGGCACCGGTATTTGTTTATTTTTTGTTAATGAATGATAAGGAGGGCAACCATTATGTAAATTGTGTTTGTAGGAGCGATCAGGAGCGTCTGACCTAGTGTGGACAGTAGATGCTCGGCCTTCCTTTGGTAGACCTGTCATTAAGGTAATCATTAGAGGAACATAAAGATCTTTTTATATGAAATCTGTTTGTATGATAGAGAATGACTGCCACCCACAAACTGCAGAGTGAACCCACCCCCACTCTTTCTACTCCCTCGTTCACCTTTTTTTAAAAGGACTTATCTAAAGTGCATACACATGATATCCCACCAAATTTCATCCCTGGAAAACGTACCTGTTTGCATCATATTGACACCAATCTTCACAATACCTGTTTTACAGAGCAACAAATGTGATGATGTAAACTCTATTTTATAAGTTGAAGCCCAACCACAGCAATCTGAAAGCCTACAGCGACAAAGAACTGTGTGGTTTCTGCTCTCATAATTCCTGGAAGAGGAGCTGAATGCTGACAGTTTCATCAATCCTAGGAGCTTTCCTATTGCCTTCCAGGAGATGTTCTGGCCTGCCATGCTGCCCCTGCTTCTAGCCTTACCTATGTAGTAGTCACAAGCCACCTTAATGCATACTGCCTGAGAGCACCATGAAGCTCTCTCTGAATGCTCATCAGAGACTTGAAGAATACTTTCCATGATCCATCTGAAGTGACTATGCCTGGGCGCACACTCCCTCCCTTTGACCAAATTTTGCTTGTTCAACTTTGTGTGATCTTCCTACTTTGCCTTTTTTATTACCCACTTGTTTTCCCGTGCATTGAACTGATCACCACATTTGGTGGCCTGGAGACTGCAAGAAGTGCTCCTAACTAAATCCAGAGACCCAAAGAAATACTGACACGTGTGCCTGTTTTTTGTGCCTTGCTTCGAGACCACACCCCAAATACAACACGTGTGCCTGTCCTTTGTGCCTTGCTTCGAGACTACACCCCAAATCCAGAGCATAAATGTCAGAAATCGATGCGAGACTCAGGGTATCAAACAGTAACTTGCACAGTGAAAAGTAAGGGCTGGTGGGCACCTAGTCAAAAACTATTCACCAGTTATACATACAAAGATATCATTGTACAGCAGGCATACACTGGCATTTGGAAAACAAGGAAGCAAGATTAGAAGGCCTTTGCAGCTGGCTCCGAGAGGTCTTAGCACTTCAGGTAAGAAGACTATTAACCCTCACATACATATTCATACTTCCTGGACAAAACAAGAAGCGTGAACTAAAAGGGCATCAAATGTATTTATCGGTGCTTGGTAACAGTGCATGTTGGGTTCCCACTGTTTCTATCTAGTTCTCACCTGTTTGTCATACCTGCACTGGTATTTTGTTTCCCTCATATGCAGGCATTTGGTTGTTTTTCCTTCCCTCTCTGTATTGTTACAGTTACCATATGTGGTGACAGGGACATTTTTGCTAGCCCTACTTGAATCAGCCTACTGGTTTCCGTGTCAAGGTCTAAAGATGAACCCTACTCAATGCTTACCATCCCTTTCGGTTTTCCTGCTGAATCCTTGCAGCTGGGGGAATAATCACAGCTATCACACTCCTTGTGCAAAATATGAGTAATTGTTGCATACTTTTTGGGTAACAAGTGATCTGGGGTTATATTATTATACAAAAACCCAAATGTTCTAGTGGCTGTCAGTGAAATCATAGTGATTATCGATTTTCACCACTTTGCCAGAATAGCACCTCTCATTCTCCCATTCCCCTTTCTCCCCTTGGTAGCATAATCCTAGTATTTCCCAGTATAAAAGCTGTGAGGTATGTGTAGGGGAGAGGGGGGGCCATCTGCAATCTTGAGAAACTATAACAACTTTGGGGATCTGATAATAGCAGACCCTTGTCTACCTAGGTTCAGTACATGAGATCTTCCTTGGGCACTTTCAGTCTAAGGCATTCACTCACAAATTTTCACAGACAAGATCTATTAAATTCACATGTGACATAGAGGCAATGTAAAAATAATATATAAAAAATACTTGACAATTTATTCAGAACAGTGCATTTAAAATCAATAAGGTTTGTAATAAACAAACCCTTTCTAGGTACACAATGCTAAAAACAGTAAAAATAAATTTAACCAAAACACAAATGGGGACAGAAAAAAGATTAGGAAGAAATAATTCCTGTTAGTAAACAGGGAGATACAAAATAGGAAATCAATTCAGCTTTGCGTCAGAATTATTGTCCCTAAATGCTTAAAGTAGTTCTCCCTTTCTTGAGCATCGACGCGTTTCGGTGGGCACTTATACAATAGCGCACCATTGTTTTTAAATGCACTGTTCTGAATAAATTGTCAAGTATTTTTTATATATTATTTTTACATTGCCTCTTTGTTTATCACATGTGAGTTTAATAGATCTTGTTTGTGAAAATTTGTGAGAGAATGCCTTAGACTGAAAGTGCCCAAAGGAGATCTCATTTACTGACATTTGTCTTTGGGTCGCTCTCTTTTACTAGAGATACCTAGGTTCAGAACCATGATATTCAAACCGCTAGATAAAGAGCAGTTGTCGGTGCTGCTAGCCAAGTATGGCAGGAAGATATCCAACTTTAAATCTACTGTCCAGCCATAGACCAAGGAGATAAATAATGCTCCATGAACAAATAACTTTATTGCTAACTTCAAAGCACCTGAATTTTCTACGAAAGAATATTTTCCACAAAAGGATTCCAACCATCATATTATGTGTTTGTTCAAATTTTCTTGAAGATCACTATTAGTGAGCAATCATCACAAACACCATTTTAGAAGGTTCCATTTGTGCTCAATATCAGCTTGTGATCAGAAACAGTATATATGTATTATATCATGGGTGCCTTTTGTTGCAAATGACCCACAAGTATACCTTCTGGAGTTATAGCATCTGTGCAAGGGAAAGGGTGTTACATGCTCAGCCATGCATCACTCCTGTGGGAGTGGAGAAGGGAAAGAAACCCCCTTTTTATATAACCCTCATTCACTCTAATAGTAGCAAGCTTCATCTCCTAAGGGTCATGGTGGGCTAGTTCAATAGGGGGTGTAACTTTAGAGTTAAACATTTCTCATCCACTCCCAAGGTATCCCTTTATTAACAGAGTGGATAGGAAAGATTAAAACCTATGTTATGTTATGTTTAATGATGCAACGGTACAATGATCCTATATCACCAACCTTTTTCAGTCCTATACCAATGGCCTGACATGGTTCTGGACTTTTGTCAGGGTGGGTTTACAGTAGTATCACTCCACGAATTAGGTATTCAAGGTTTTTATGTGCTGCATGCATATCCAGAAAAGCATGCACAGGCAGTGCAATACTTGCCACTCTGGGTTGTTCCTGTAAATAAGAATATATATGGCATGAGGATGATTTTCATTGTGTGATTGCTCATAGAGGACACCAAAATCTCTCTTTCCTGCATGCCTTATTCACATGCTTTAAAAGGTGCACATTTTTTTCACTCATTGGATCCTGTTTCATATTCATAAGCATGCATCTCAACTGGGGTCTCAAGTAGGTGATTGTGCATGGCGCCGTGGTGGTGCACCATAGGCGTGTCACACGCCTGGCTCTACTGTTAACACACTGAAAGCCATGATACTGCTAAACAAAGCGGACACCCCCACCTATTGACCACTTACGCAAAAAAATGCTGATACTGGCTGGGCTCCAGGGAATATCAAAACTCACCTCTGGCCTTTACTTACCTGTCACAAACAGGGGAGAGGAGCTAAGTAGTGCACACAGTGGCTTGGGATCCTTGATGAAGTAAGTGCCTTGTGTTGTGCTACTAAAATGTTGTTCTTTTCACAGGACAACTCTGGCTTTATATTCAGTTTTAATTGAAACTGTAGCAAATATACAATAAAGTATCTAGTCGCAGCCCTCATGCCCCCCCCTTGACCAATCCTTTGCCTCCTATAAGCTCGAGGAAACAAGGAAGGCTTGAGAAATCATCATTCAAGCACTTTATGTACTGGTTTATAGGGAATCCCTGTTGTCTCTGAATTGATATTTCTCAGTGCTTCTAGTGTGTCTCAGTATTTGGTAAAAGTCCTGACACAGAGTTACCCAGTATCACTCTGGCTGAAGCACACACCATTCTCCTGAATTATCCATGCCCATGAGAAGTGAGGAAGTAAGTTATTTGATACAGAATATACATGACCAGAACTGAGTGCCGTGCAGAATATTCAAAGTGGGGAGAATCTGAGACCATAAAAATAATAAAGCAGCATACAGCAAACTTAGTGATGTGCTTCAAGGGAAGTGGTCCTTTGTGCAAATTCTGTGGTGCTGTCCCCAGAAGGTGAGTAATGCAGAGTGACATGTGGAAACCACACAAGACAGACTATGAATCTGGTAATACAGTGTTGCTGTTTCAGCCAGTTTTACATAGTTCTTCACACTTCCGTTAATATCATTATTTCTGAAAATGTAGGGTGGGTTTACAATCTAAATATTAGGTAATGTCCCCTTCCCATTTTGACCACCCAAAACATTTAATATATTACCAGAATATAATCTATTTTGTGGAGAAAAGACTCAATTATAAATGTTAGATATTTTAAAAGTATATGCTGGAATATGGTATGGGGATACAATTCATTTAGGAAAGACAGTTACCAGGTTTAATCAATACAAAGTGCTGTATATAGCCCCTTTTCTTCTTGAATTTTCAGGGGGTTTTCATGTGGTACATTTCTTCCATGGATGTTTGTGATGTATCTCTTTGCAAGTCAGCACATGTTTTTACCTCTCATGGGATTCAGATCCAGGGCTCCATAAGTCTGTAGAAAAAAAATAACACATCTACAAAATTGAACTGATATTGTAAAAACAATGTGTTCATAGTAGCATGGCTATTCTGTAAAACTTGAACTTTTGACCGAGGGGAGCTGTTTGAGTTTTAAGATTATCTGTCTGTCATCAGCAGAGTTGTAGCAAGGAAGATTGAAGAGTTCACTAGCTCAAGAAGAGAGGCTAGGTTAGCTGTGATAGTTCAGGCCAGGAGTACCACTAAAGAACTGATGAAGTGTGAAGGATTAAATCGCTGCAGCAAGATAATTTGGGGTCTGCGTTTAACCCTTTCGATGCTGATGACGAGCTGGGCTTGTCATGGTGCACGGTGGTCGTGTGCTGATGACGAGCCCAGCTCGTCATGAGCCCCACCCTCGGGGGAAGCGCTGGCGCTCCCCCCGAGGTTCTCTGATCCTCGTTGTTTTGCTCGGGGCGGCAGCGGAAGAGCTTCCGCTGCCGCCCCCGCCCCCCCCCCCCCCCGGGAATCCCTGATGACGTCAGCGCGCACAGCGCGCGCTGACATCATCAGGGATTCCCTGCGCTCGGGAAGCCATTTGCTTCCTGCGCGCCAAGGAGAAAGGTAAGTTTCTCGTGTCCGGCGGGGGTTTGGGGCCGCAAAGAGGCATCAGGGGAGAGGAAAGAGATTTTCCTTTCCCCTGAAGTCTCTTTGCAGGGCATTTCTGCCTCACGATCGCGCACAGCGTCGCGATCGTGCGGCGGAAATGCCCCCACTAGCACCAGGGATTGTAAATTTAGCGTTTCGGAAGCGACCCCTTGGGCAAGGGTCGCTTCCAGGTGGGCAGACATTTTCTCGACGATTTTCTGCCCCCCCTGGGGGCAAATCGGCCCGTTATTTCGGCCGTTTTGCCCCCAGGGGGGGCAGAAATAAACCACTGGCACCAGGGATTATTTGTTTTGGCAATGTTTGTTTTGGGAAGCGACCCCTTGGGTAAGGGTCGCTTCCTGGGGGCCATTATTTTGTCGTTTATTTTCTGTCCCCCCTGGGGGCAAATCGGCCCGTTTTTTTTGCCGTTTTGCCCCCGGGGGGGTCCGAAAATGCCCACTAGCACCAGGGATCGTGAAATTAGCTTTTAGGAAGCGACCCCTTGGGCAAGGGTCGCTTCCAGGTGGGCAGCCATTTTATTTTCGATTTTCTGCTGACCCTGGGGGCAAATCGGGCCGTTATTTCGGCCGTTTTGCCGACCGGGGGGGGCAGAAATAAACCACTGGCACCAGGGATTTTTTATTAGTGCATGTTTGTTTTGGGAAGCGACCCCTTGGGTAAGGGTCGCCTCCAGGGGGGCCTTGATTTTGTTGTTTATTTTCTGTCCCCCCCCCCTTGGGGCAAATAGGGCCTTTTTTTGCCGTTTTGCCCCCGGGGGGGGGGGCAGAAAATGCCCACTAGCACCAGGGATCTTGAAATTAGCTTTTAGGAAGCGACCCCTTGGGCAAGGGTCGCTTCCAGGTGGGCTGTGATAATATTTTTGTTTTTCTGCCCCCCCCGGGGGGCAAATCAGCCCGTTTTTTTAGTTGCTTTGCCCCCAGGTGGGGGCAGAAATTCCCCACTGGCACCAGGGAACTGTTTTGAGGCAATGTATATGTTTTGGAGGCGACCCCTTGGGCAAGGGTCTCTTCCTGGTGGCAAGTAATTGTTTTTGAATTTCTGCCCCCCCTTGGGGCAAATCGGAGTGGTGTTTGCCTGGCGGTGTGTGTAGTGGTGCTTGGCTGGATGGTGTGCGTGGAGTGGTACTTGGCTGTATGTGCACGGAGTGCTGCTTGGCTGGCGGTGTGTGTGGAGTGGCGCATGGCTGGATGGTGTGCGTGGAGCGGTACTTGGCTGTCTGTGCACGGAGTGGTGCTTTGCTTGCGGTGTGCGTGGAGTGGCGCTTTGCTTGCGGTGTGCGTGGAGTGGTGCTTGGCTGGCGGTGTGCGTGGAGTGGCGCTTGCGGTGTGCGTGGAGTGGTGCTTGGCTGGTGGTGTGCGTGGAGTGGTACTTGGCTGTCTGTGCGTGGAGTGGTGCTTGGCTGGCGGTGTGTGTGGACTGGTGCTTGGCTGGCGGTGTGCATGGAGTGGTGCTTGGCTTGCGGTGTGGTGCTTGGCAGGCGGTGTGTGAGGAGTGGCGCTTGGCTGGATGGTGTGCGTAGAGTGGCGCTTGGCTGGATGGTGTGCGTGGAGTGGTTATTGGCTTGCGGTGTGCGTGGAGTGGTGCTTGGCTTGCGATGTGCGTGGAGTGGCGCTTGGCTTGCGGTGTGCGTGGAGTGGCGCTTGGCTTGCGGTGTGCGTGGAGTGGCGCTTGGCTTGCGGTGTGCGTGGAGTGGCGCTTGGCTGGCGGTGTGGCGCTTGGCTGGCGGTGTGGCGCTTGGCTGGCGGTGTGGTGCTTGGCTGGCGGTGTGGTGCTTGGCTGGCGGTGTGTGTGGAGTGGCGCATGGCTGGATGGTGTGCGTGGAGTAGTACTTGGCTGTCTGTGCACGGAGTGGTGCTTGGCTGGTGGTGTGTGTGGAGTGGACTTTGGCTGGATGGTGTGCGTGGAGTGGCGCTTGGCTGGATGGTGTGCGTGGAGTGGCGCTTGGCTGGATGGTGTGCGTGGAGTGGTGCTTGGCTTGCGGTGTGCGTGGAGTGGTGCTTGGCTTGCGGTGTGCGTGGAGTGGCGCTTGGCTTGCGGTGTGCATGGAGTGGCGCTTGGCTTGCGGTGTGCGTGGAGTGGCGCTTGGCTGGCGGTGTGGTGCTTGGCTGGCGGTGTGGTGCTTGGCTGGCGGTGTGTGTGGAGTGGCGCATGGCTGGATGGTGTGCGTGGAGTAGTACTTGGCTGTCTGTGCACGGAGTGGTGCTTGGCTGGTGGTGTGTGTGGAGTGGCGCTTGGCTGGATGGTGTGCGTGGAGTGGCGCTTGGCTTGCGGTGTGCGTGGAGTGGCGCTTGGCTTGCGGTGTGCGTGGAGTGGCGCTTGGCTTGCGGTGTGCGTGGAGTGGCGCTTGGCTTGCGGTGTGCGTGGAGTGGCGCTTGGCTTGCGGTGTGCATGGAGTGGCGCTTGGCTTGCGGTGTGGTGCTTGGCTGGCGGTGTGCGTGGAGTGGCGCATGGCTGGATGGTGTGCGTGGAGTAGTACTTGGCTGTCTGTGCACGGAGTGGTGCTTGGCTGGATGGTGTGCGTGGAGTGGTGCTTGGCTTGCGGTGTGCGTGGAGTGGTGCTTGGCTTGCGGTGTGCGTGGAGTGGCACTTGGCTTGCGGTGTGCGTGGAGTGGCGCTGTGCTTGCGGTGTGCGTGGAGTGGTGCTTGGCTTGCGGTGTGCATAGAGTGGCGCTTGGCTTGCGGTGTGCGTGGAGTGGCGCTTGGCTAGCGGTGTGGTGCTTGGCTGGCGGTGTGTGTGGAGTGGCGCATGGCTGGATGGTGTGCGTGGAGTAGTACTTGGCTGTCTGTGCACGGAGTGGTGCTTGGCTGGCAGTGTGTGTGGAGTGGCGCTTGGCTGGATGGTGTGCGTGGAGTGGTACTTGGCTGTCTGTGCATGGAGTGGTACTTGGCTGTCTGTGCATGGAGTGGTGTTTGGCTGGCGGTGTGTGTGGAGTGGCGCTTGGCTGGATGGTGTGCGTGGAGTGGTTCGTGGCTGTCTGTGCACGGAGTGCTGCTTGTCTGGCGGTGTGTGTGGAGTGGTGCTTGGCTGGCGGTGTGCGTGGAGTGGCGCTTGGCTTGCGGTGTGGTGCTTGGCTGGCGGTGTGTGTGGAGTGGCGCATGGCTGGATGGTGTGCGTGGAGTAGTACTTGGCTGTCTGTGCACGGAGTGGTGCTTGGCTGGATGGTGTGCGTGGAGTGGTGCTTGGCTTGCGGTGTGCGTGGAGTGGCGCTTGGCTTGCGGTGTGCGTGGAGTGGCGCTGTGTATTGCGGTGTGCGTGGAGTGGTGCTTGGCTTGCGGTGTGCGTGGAGTGGTGTTTGGCTGGCAGTGTGCATGGTCTGTCGCTTGGATGGTGGTGTAGGTGGACTGGCGCTCGGCTGGCGGTGTGTGAGTACCTACTTTCTGTTGGTCACTACACACACTGCTAGTTGAGTGACACTGTACTCAGTCCATCATTTTGTGTAGTTGCTGTGGCAGATATTTGGGTGTGTGAAAGTGATGGGCCCTTGAATGGCGCTGTCTGCTGGTGTGAGTGTTGTAATGTGATGGGTCTGCGGCTGGTGGTGTGAATGTTTTGTATGTGTCACACGTACGAAAGGTGTATGAATGTCCTTACTGCCCCCGTGTGATGGGGGTACTGGTAGGAGCAGAAGACCGACTGGCACCAAAGGGGTTAGGCAGTAAAATAAATTCAAAAAATTAACCAGTGTCTTGATGTTAAACCTCATCTAATCCCAATTGGTCTTTGCCCTATTTGATGGCCCCTCTGTGCAAATGTAAATTTGGGGGGCAAATTTGTGTGTGGTTTTTTCAATTGTTATATTGTTTGTGAAATGTGGTAGTAATTTTTTTATCTTCTCCATTTTTGCCTTGTTCCAGGCTTTTGCTGTTTGGATTGTTGTAGGTTGCGGGTCCGTTACTGTTGGTTTTGCAGCTTGTGTAGTTGCTTGTGCTTGGTAAGTGAATGTATTTTGTACTACTTTCCCTTGTTTTTTGTCTTTTTGAAAAAGGTTGTACTTATATCACTTTGTGTGGCTCTGTTTCTTTTTTTCTTCAGCATTAGTGTTTTATGTGCACTTTGATTTCTAATTTGTTTTTTTTCTTTTCTTTCTAGTGGGATATCATTTCTTTTTGCTGTGTCTCAGCAGAGTAGGTGCTGGTGAGTGTAGCTGTATTTGGTAAGAGTGAAATTGTTTTGGATTGTATTGATCTTTGTGTGAAAGCCTTACCTTGTTTACTTCTTACTTTGCACAGTGTAGGTTGTTGTTCACTTGTGTGTGCTGTCTTTCTTTGTAAGGATAATGGCTAGTCGCAGGATTACTGCTCAGCAGGTTCTTAGTTTGCTTTTTGAGTCTTCCTCTGACCATGGTTCAGAGACTGACTCTGATTCGGATTTGGAGGTTGGTGGAGAAGATTCAGGCAGTGAGTTTTCTCTTTGCCTGCATTCATCATCATCGGATGAAGAATCTTCTTCTAGTGCTGATGAAGTGTCTATGGTAGCGGAGGACATTGTTGCGCCGGTAGTGGACCAAGAGGCAGCTGTGCTACTTCCTAGGGCTGCAAGGTATCCTTTCTTTTTACGTCGGCATGAGGCAGGTGGGCTACAGCCTGCGCCCAAAAGGCTTCACATTGCTGTGGTGCGCCAAGCGGCATCTGGTGCTGTTAGGCCTCCTATTGTTGTAGAGCGGCAAGGTGCATCAGGGTCTGATTTGTTTTCCGGTGGTGTAGTGCAGCAAGAAGCTTCTCAGGCTGCTGGGCTTCCCGTTGGTGAAGTGCTGCAAGAGGCATCTGGGGCTGGTAGGCTTCCCATTGTTGTAGAGCAGCAAGATGCATCTGGACCTGCTTTGTTTCCCGGTGGTGTAGTGCAGCAAGAGTCTTCTGGGGATGCTATGTTTTCTGTTGGTGATGTGCAGCCAGAAGTATCTGTGGATGTTAGGCTTCCCGTACGTGTACAGCAACAAGTGGCTTCTGGTCTGCAGGCTGAGGTGGCTGCTCCCCCCGTTCATGGGGATGGCCTCTGGGTTCCCCCTGGCATGGTGCAGCCGGCATTGCCAGAGTTCACTGGTGTTCCTGGGTGTAGAGTGAATACTGAGAATTTTCAGCCAATACATTTTTTTCAGTTGTTTATGGACGATGTGTTTTTGCAAAATATTGTTGACCAAACCAATTTGTATGCAGAACAGTTTTTGAGGGACAATAGTGGCAGGCTTAAGCCCCATTCTAGAGCTACTCTGTGGACTCCCACAAATGTTGAAGAGATGAAGAAGTTTTTGGGTTTAACTTTTTTGATGGGCTTGCTAAGGAAGCCATCAATGTCTTCATATTGGTCCACTAGTCCCTTGATGACAACAGCTATATATCCAGCAGTCATAAGTCGTGATCGGTTTTTGCTTCTTCTTCGGATGATGCATTTTGTTGATAATGGTTTAGCCTTGGCACGCGATCACCCTGATTGTGACCGTCTGTTTAAAATTCGGCCTGTCCTTGATCACTTTGTTGATCGTTTTTCTGAGATCTTTGCTCCTGGAAAAGAAATTGCAGTGGATGAGTCTTTGCTATTGTTCAAGGGCCGCTTGGTTTTTAGGCAGTACATTCCTAGTAAGAGGGCACGCTATGGAATCAAACTGTATATGTTGTGTGACAGTGAGACTGGATATGTCTACAATTTCAGGGTGTACACTGGTAAGGAGTCCAGCATTAACCCTCCTGGTTGTCCTTCCACTTTTGGAGTGACTGAGAAGATTGTATGGGAACTAGGTAGAGGATTATTTCACAAAGGCCACCATTTGTATGTAGATAACTTCTACACTGGTGTGCGGTTGTTCAAGGAGTTGGCCAAAGTGGGCACTGTTGCTTGTGGCACAATGCGCAGTAACCGGAAAGGTTTCCCAAAGGAACTTGTTTGCAAAAGGCTTGTGAGGGGACAGTCTACTGCATTGCGATGTGGGGAGCTTCTGGCTGTGAAGTTTTCAGACAAGAGAGATGTGTACATGCTGACTACTATCCATGACGAAAGTACTGTACCTCAGCCTGTTTGGGGTCAGGTTGCTGAAGTGCGCAAACCTGTGTGCATTCTAGATTACAATAAGTACATGGGTGGTGTTGACCGAGTAGATCAGAGGTTGGAACCTTATGATGCTATTCGAAAGGCTTACGTTTGGTACAAGAAATTGGCTATTCATCTTTTCCATTTGGCATCCTTCAATGCTTTTGTTGTGTTCCAGAAGTCTTGTCCTGAGTCGAAGATGCCTTTTGTTAAGTTTCAGGAGTCTGTAATAGCCAGCCTTGTACTAGTGGAGCAGGCAAGTGTTCCTAGATTTGGAGTGGTGGAGGAGGTGGCTAGATTGAAAGATCGCCACTTTGCTGAATTCATTCCTCCCACTACCGCAAAAGACTTTCCGACTAGAAGATGCAGAGACTGTTGGCGTAGAGGCGTGCGGAAGGAGTCTCGTATGTACTGCCCTGACTGTCCTTCTAAGCCTGGATTGTGTCTGTCAGCATGTTTCAAATCATACCACACGAAAAAGAAGTATTGGGAGTTTTAATGAGCTGTGAAGTGAATTGCCTGGTCTGTATTCTGTAAAAAAAATTGGTTTGTTTCAAGGTTTGGCTTTAGTGCAATGTGTTTGGTTTTAGAATTTGTGTAAGTTGATTTGTAGGTATTTCCATTTGTTTAGTGTTTTTTTGAAAAGAATAATTCTAAATGTGATTGTGGTGTGTGCAGGCTGGCGCTTGGATGGTGGTGTGCGTAGACTGGCGCTTGGCTGGAGGTGTGTGTGGATTGGTGCCTCCCTGGCAGAGTGCATGGTTTGGTGTTTTGCGGGTGGTGTGTGTGGATTTTTGTTTGGCAGGCGGAGTGCATGGTTAGGTGCTTGGCTGGCAGTGTGAGTGTATGGTGCTTGGCTGGTGGAGTGCAAGGAATGGTGTTTGGTTGGCGGTGTGTGTGGAGTGGCGCTTGGCTGGATGGTGTGCGTGGAGTGGCGCTTGGCTGGATGGTGTGCGTGGAGTGGTGCTTGGCTTGCGGTGTGCGCGGAGTGGTACTTGGCTTGCGGTGTGGTGCTTGGCTGGCGGTGTGTGTGGAGTGGCGCATGGCTGGATGGTGTGCATGGAGTGGTACTTGGCTGTCTGTGCATGGAGTACTGCTTGGCTGGCGGTGTGTGTCGAGTGGTGTTTGGCTGGCGGTGTGTGTGGAGTGGCGCTTGGCTGGATGGTGAGCGTGGAGTGGTACTTGGCTGTCTGTGCACGGAGTGGTGCTTGGCTGGCGGTGTGCGTGGAGTGGCGCTTTGCTTGCGGTGTGCTTGGAGTGGTTCTTGGCTGGCGGTGTGCGTGGAGTGGTACTTGGCTGGCGGTGTGCGTGGTGTGGTACTTGGCTGTCTGTGTGCGCTGAGTGATGTTTGGCTGGCTTTGTGCATGGTTTGGTGCTTGGATGGTGGTGTGGGTGGTCTGGCGCTCGGCTGGCGGTGTGAGTGTACTAACTTTCTGTTGGTCACTACATACACTGCTAGTTGAGTGACACTCTACGCAGTCCATCATTTTGTGTAGTTGCTGTGGCAGATATATGGGCGTGTGAAAGTGATGGGCCCTTGAATGGCGCTGTCTGCTGGTGTGAGTGTTGTAATGTGATGGGTCCGCGGCTGGCGGCGTGAATGTTTTGTATGTGTCACACGTGCGAAAGGTGTATGAATGGCCTGTAAAGAGGTTGGTGCCTTGACGTGGCTTTACAGCTCACGAGCTGTGAGTCAGTGGTTCAGTTTATCATACTTTCAATTATACGCAGTGTATTTCATTTTTGTGAAATTACTTGCAAATAAAATTGTATGTACTGAATCATCACTCATCCTCGTGCCAAATCCAACCAGTATGTGTGTGTGTTTGCGGTTTAGATGGCTGTCCAGTAATATTTGTTTTTGTTTTCCCTTTTAGAAGTAGGGTGTACCTTGTCCCTTTTGTGAATGTTGTAATGTGTTGCTTTTCCTTCCGGATGGTGTCAATGGTCTGGTGTGTAACAGGTATTAAAGGTGCGTGAATGGCCTGTAAAATGGTTGGTGCCTTGTCGTGGCTTTACAGCTCACGAGTTGGGAGTCACTGGTTTGGTTTTTATGCATTTATTTATTGACGGAGCATTTCATTTTTTGAAATATCTTGTTAATAACATTTTATGTACTGAACCATCACTCGCCCTCGTGCCAAATCCAACCTGTATGTGTGTGTCTTTGAGGAATAGTTAGCCGTGCTTGAATGTTTGACTTTTGAGTAACTCTGTTACCGTGTACATTATAGCTATAAATAACTTACTAAATTTAGATTTTATTGTTAAACCATGGAAGTATATGGTCATGTCTTTCTGGTGAATTTTATTGATTTTTTTCCACAATCTCCTGCAAACTTGAAATTGTCGGTCAAAATTTCCTTGAATCACACGCTCTCAAATTGAAAACTTAATTCGCCACCGTACAATTTGGACCGTTTCCTTTTGCAGCCACTATGCCTACCCACGCAAGTGAGGTACCATTTTTATCGGGAGACCTGGGGGAACGCTGGGTGGGAGGAAATTTGTGTGAGCCCAGTGACGCCACGCTTTCCCACGCAAAAAAAGTATGTTAACACTGATTTTTCCAGCAAAAATTGAGGTTTGCAAGGGATTCTGGGTAAAGGAACGTTGGAGGATCCACGCAAGCCATACCTCCTTGGAAGCCCCTGGGTGTCTACTTTTCAGAAATGTGTGGGTTTAGTAGGTTTCCCTACATGGCCGCCTCGCACGGGGCCAAAAACCCAGGTAACCTCTCTTTCAAAAGCTGGTGGTATTCAATGTGAATACCACCAGCTTTTGCAAGTGGGTTTACCTGGTTTTTTGGCCCCGTGCGAGGCGGCCATGTAGGGAAACCTACCAAACCCACACATTTCTGACAAGTAGACACCCGGGGGCTTCCAAGGAGGTATGGCTTGCGTGCATCCTCCAACGTTCCTTTACCCAGAATCCCTTGCAAACCTCAATTTTTGCTGGAAAGATCATTTTTTACACACTTTTTTTGCGTGGGAAAGCGTGGCGTCACTGGGCTCACACAAATTTCCTCCCACCCAGCGTTCCCCCAGGTCTCCCGAGAAAAATGGTACCTCACTTGCGTGGGTAGGCATAGTGGCGGCAACAGGAAAAGGTCCAAATCGTACGGTGGAGACATTACAATAACCAATAGCAAGATTACCTTCTTTTTTTAGGGGGGGGGGACTGAGTTATTGGACCGGGGCTCGGCGGGCATCTTTGGTAACTACCAAACCCAAACATTTCTGAAAACTAGACACCCGGGGGAGTCTGGGGAGGTATGGCATGCGTGGGTCCCCCAATGTTTTCCTACCCAGAAATCCCTGCAAACCATAAATTTAGGTTAAAAAAACAGTTTTCCATACATTTTTGCGTGGGATCGCCGTGTCGGCACAAATGTCCTACCACCCTGCGTTCCCCTTGTTCTCTCGAGTAAAATGATACCTCACTTGTGTGGGTGGGCCAAAGGCCTGTGACTAAGGCAGGGGGGCTTAATTTGCAACACTGAAATACTACTTTTTTCAACATTCATTTTTGGCCTGTTCTGCTTTGGGGCACCCACACAAGTGAGGTATCCTTTTACTCGGGAGAACAGGGGGAGCGCTGGGTGGTAGGACATTTTTGCCGGCACGGTGATCCCACGCAAAAAAGTTTGGAAAAGTGATTATTTTACCTAATTTTAAGGTTTGCAAGGTGGTCTGGGTAGGAAAACGTTCGGGGACCCACGCATGCCATACCTCCCTAGACTCCCCCGGGGGTCTACTTTTCAGATCTGTTTGGGTTTGGTACTTTCCAAAGAATACCACCGAGCCCCGGCCAAAAACTCAGGTGCCCCCCCCCCAAAATGAAGGTTGTTTAGCAATTTGGTATTGTAAATTCACCACCGTACAATTTGAACCATTTCCTTTCGCAGCCACTATGCCTACCCACGCAAGTGAGGTACCATTTTTCTCGGGAGACCTGGGGGAACGCTGGGTGGGAGGAAATTTGTGTGAGCCCAGTGACGCCACGCTTTCCCACGCAAAAAAAGTGTGTAAAAACTGATTTTTCCAGCAAAAATTGTGGTTTGCAAGGGATTCTGGGTAAAGGAACGTTGGAGGATCCACGCAAGCCATACCTCCTTGGAAGCCCCTGGGTGTCTACTTTTCAGAAATGTGTGGGTTTAGTAGGTTTCCCTACATGGCCGCCTCGCACGGGGCCAAAAACCCAGGTAACCTCTCTTTCAAAAGCTGGTGGTATTCAATGTGAATACCACCAGCTTTTGCAAGAGGGGTTACCTGGGTTTTTGGCCCCGTGCGAGGCGGCCATGTAGGGAAACCTACCAAACCCACACATTTCTGACAAGTAGACACCCGGGGGCTTCCAAGGAGGTATGGCTTGCGTGGATCCTCCAACGTTCCTTTACCCAGAATCCCTTGCAAACCTCAATTTTTGCTGGAAAGATCATTTTTTACACACTTTTTTTGCGTGGGAAAGCGTGGCGTCACTGGGCTCACACAAATTTCCTCCCACCCAGCGTTCCCCCAGGTCTCCCGAGAAAAATGGTACCTCACTTGCGTGGGTAGGCATAGTGGCGGCAACAGGAAAAGGTCCAAATCGTACGGTGGAGACATTACAATAACCAATAGCAAGATTACCTTCTTTTTTTAGGGGGGGGGACTGAGTTATTGGACCGGGGCTCGGCGGGCATCTTTGGTAACTACCAAACCCAAACATTTCTGAAAACTAGACACCCGGGGGAGTCTGGGGAGGTATGGCATGCATGGGTCCCCCAATGTTTTCCTACCCAGAAATCCCTGAAACCATAAATTTAGGTTAAAAAAACAGTTTTCCATACATTTTTGCGTGGGATCGCCGTGTCGGCACAAATGTCCTACCACCCTGCGTTCCCCTTGTTCTCCCGAGTAAAATGATACCTCACTTGTGTGGGTGGGCCAAAGGCCTGTGACTAAGGCAGGGGGGCTTAATTTGCAACACTGAAATACTACTTTTTTCAACATTCATTTTTGGCCTGTTCTGCTTTGGGGCACCCACACAAGTGAGGTATCCTTTTACTCGGGAGAACAGGGGGAGCGCTGGGTGGTAGGACATTTTTGCCGGCACGGTGATCCCACGCAAAAAAGTTTGGAAAAGTGATTATTTTACCTAATTTTAAGGTTTGCAAGGTGGTCTGGGTAGGAAAACGTTCGGGGACCCACGCATGCCATACCTCCCTGGACTCCCCCGGGGGTCTACTTTTCAGATCTGTTTGGGTTTGGTACTTTCCAAAGAATACCACCGAGCCCCGGGCCAAAAACTCAGGTGCCCCCCCCCAAAAATGAAGGTTGTTTAGCAATTTGGTATTGTAAATTCACCACCGTACAATTTGAACCATTTCCTTTCGCAGCCACTATGCCTACCCACGCAAGTGAGGTACCATTTTTCTCGGGAGACCTGGGGGAACGCTGGGTGGGTGGAAATTTGTTGATCCACGCAGATTCCGGAACTTTCCACCACAGAAATGTGAGGAAAATGTGTTTTTTTTTCTGATTTCTTAGCTTTGCAAGGGATTCTGGGTAAGAGAACCTGGGGGTAGGCAGTCGAGTCACCCCATCCTGAATTCCCCTGGGTGTCTACTTTTCAAAAATATATAGGTTTGCTAGGTTTCCCTGGGTGCCGGCAGAGCTAGGGTTCAAAAACAAAAGGTAGTCTCTTTGCCCAAGAAGGCCACAATTTCACAGAAAAATTAAGTTGTGACCACGTTGCGTTTTGCGCTGTTTCCTGTCGCAGCCACTATGCCTACCCACGCAAGTGAGATACCATTTTTCTCGGGAGACCTGGGGGAACGCTGGGTGGGTGGAAATTTGTTGATCCACGCAGATTCCGGAACTTTCCACCACAGAAATGTGAGGAAAATGCGTTTTTTTTTCCAATTTCTTAGATTTGCAAGGGATTCTGGTCAAGAGAACCTGGGGGTAGGCAGTCGAGTCACCCCATCCTGAATTCCCCTGGGTGTCTACTTTTCAAAAATATATAGGTTTGCTAGGTTTCCCTGGGTGCCGGCAGAGCTAGGGTTCAAAAACAAAAGGTAGTCTCTTTGCCCAAGAAGGCCACAATTTCACAGAAAAATTGAGTTGTGACCACGTTGCGTTTTGCGCTGTTTCCTGTCGCAGCCACTATGCCTACCCACGCAAGTGAGATACCATTTTTCTCGGGAGACCTGGGGGAACGCTGGGTGGGTGGAAGTTTGTTGATCCACGCAGATTCCGGAACTTTCCACCACAGAAATGTGAGGAAAATGCGTTTTTTTTCCAATTTCTTAGCTTTGCAAGGGATTCTGGGTAAGAGAACCTGGGGGTAGGCAGTCGAGTCACCCCATCCTGAATTCCCCTGTGTGTCTACTTTTCAAAAATATATAGGTTTGCTAGGTTTCCCTGGGTGCCGGCAGAGCTAGGGTTCAAAAACAAAAGGTAGTCTCTTTGCCCAAAAAGGCCACAATTTCACAGAAAAATTGAGTTGTGACCACGTTGCGTTTTGCGCTGTTTCGTGTTGCAGCCACTATGCCTACCCACGCAAGTGAGGTATCATTTTTCTCAGGAGACCTGGGGGAACGCTGGGTGGGTGGAAATTTGTTAATCCACGCAGATTCCAGAACTTTCCACCACAGAAATGTGAGGAAAATGTGTTTTTTTTTGTCACAATTTTAGCTTTGCAAGGGATTCTGGGTAACAAAACCTGGGGGTAGGCAGACGAGTCACCCCATCCTGAATTCCCCTGGGTGTCTAGTTTTTAAAAATGTATAGGTTTGCTAGGTTTCCTTATGTGCTGGCAGAGCTAGGACTCAAAAACAAAAGGTAGTCTCTATGTCCAAATAGCACAAGATTTCACTGGGAAATTGAAGTGCAACCACGTTGCATTTTGAGCTGTTTCGTTTCGCAGCCACTATGCCTACCCACGCAAGTGAGGTACCATTTTTCTCGGGAGACCTGGGGGAACGCTGGGTGGGTGGAAGTTTGTTGATCCACGCAGATTCCAGCACTTTCCACCACAGCAATGTGAGGAAAATGTGTTTTTTTGTCATAATTTTAGCTTTGCAAGGGATTCTGGGTAACAAAACCTGGGGGTAGGCAGACGAGTCACCCCATCCTGAATTCCCCTGGGTGTCTAGTTTTCAGAAATGTATAGGTTTGCTAGGTTTCCCTATGTGCTGGCAGAGCTAGGACTCAAAAACAAAAGGTAGTCTCTTTGTCCAAATAGCACAAGATTTCACTGGGAAATTGAAGTGCAACCACGTTGCATTTTGAGCTGTTTCGTGTCGCAGCCACTATGCCTACCCACGCAAGTGAGGTACCATTTTTCTCGGGAGACCTGGGGGAACGCTGGGTGGGTGGAAGTTTGTTGATCCACGCAGATTCCAGCACTTTCCACCACAGCAATGTGAGGAAAATGTGTTTTTTTTGTCATAATTTTAGCTTTGCAAGGGATTCTGGGTAACAAAACCTGGGGGTAGGCAGACGAGTCACCCCATCCTGAATTCCCCTGGGTGTCTAGTTTTCAAAAATGTATAGGTTTGCAAGGTTTCCCTATGTGCTGGCAGAGCTAGGACTCAAAAACAAAAGGTAGTCTCTTTGCCCAAAAAGGCCACAATTTCACAGAAAAATTGAGTTGTGACCACGTTGCATTTTGAGCTGTTTCGTCTCGCAGCCACTATGCCTACCCACGCAAGTGAGGTACCATTTTTCTCGGGAGACCTGGGGGAACGCTGGGTGGGTGGAAGTTTGTTGATCCACGCAGATTCCAGCACTTTCCACCACAGAAATGTGAGGAAAATGTGTTTTTTTTGTCATAATTTTAGCTTTGCAAGGGATTCTGGGTAACAAAACCTGGGGGTAGGCAGACGAGTCACCCCATCCTGAATTCCCCTGGGTGTCTAGTTTTTAAAAATGTATAGGTTTGCTAGGTTTCCCTATGTGCTGGCAGAGCTAGGACTCAAAAACAAAAGGTAGTCTCTTTGTCCAAATAGCACAAGATTTCACTGGGAAATTGAAGTGCAACCACGTTGCATTTTGAGCTGTTTCGTGTCGCAGCCACTATGCCTACCCACGCAAGTGAGGTACCATTTTTCTCGGGAGACCTGGGGGAACGCTGGGTGGGTGGAAGTTTGTTGATCCACGCAGATTCCAGCACTTTCCACCACAGAAATGTGAGGAAAATGTGTTTTTTTTGTCATAATTTTAGCTTTGCAAGGGATTCTGGGTAACAAAACCTGGGGGTAGGCAGACGAGTCACCCCATCCTGAATTCCCCTGGGTGTCTAGTTTTCAAAAATGTATAGGTTTGCTAGGTTTCCCTATGTGCTGGCAGAGCTAGGACTCAAAAACAAAAGGTAGTCTCTTTGTCCAAATAGCACAAGATTTCACTGGGAAATTGAAGTGCAACCACGTTGCATTTTGAGCTGTTTCGTGTCGCAGCCACTATGCCTACCCACGCAAGTGAGGTACCATTTTTCTCGGGAGACCTGGGGGAACGCTGGGTGGGTGGAAGTTCGTTGATCCACGCAGATTCCAGCACTTTCCACCACAAAAATGTGAGGAAAATGTGTTTTTTTTGTCATAATTTTAGCTTTGCAAGGGATTCTGGGTAACAAAACCTGGGGGTAGGCAGACGAGTCACCCCATCCTGAATTCCCCTGGGTGTCTAGTTTTCAAAAATGTATAGGTTTGCAAGGTTTCCCTATGTGCTGGCAGAGCTAGGACTCAAAAACAAAAGGTAGTCTCTTTGCCCAAAAAGGCCACAATTTCACAGAAAAATTGAGTTGTGACCACGTTGCATTTTGAGCTGTTTCGTCTCGCAGCCACTATGCCTACCCACGCAAGTGAGGTACCATTTTTCTCGGGAGACCTGGGGGAACGCTGGGTGGGTGGAAGTTTGTTGATCCACGCAGATTCCAGCACTTTCCACCACAGAAATGTGAGGAAAATGTGTTTTTTTTGTCATAATTTTAGCTTTGCAAGGGATTCTGGGTAACAAAACCTGGGGGTAGGCAGACGAGTCACCCCATCCTGAATTCCCCTGGGTGTCTAGTTTTTAAAAATGTATAGGTTTGCTAGGTTTCCCTATGTGCTGGCAGAGCTAGGACTCAAAAACAAAAGGTAGTCTCTTTGTCCAAATAGCACAAGATTTCACTGGGAAATTGAAGTGCAACCACGTTGCATTTTGAGCTGTTTCGTGTCGCAGCCACTATGCCTACCCACGCAAGTGAGGTACCATTTTTCTCGGGAGACCTGGGGGAACGCTGGGTGGGTGGAAGTTTGTTGATCCACGCAGATTCCAGCACTTTCCACCACAGAAATGTGAGGAAAATGTGTTTTTTTTGTCATAATTTTAGCTTTGCAAGGGATTCTGGGTAACAAAACCTGGGGGTAGGCAGACGAGTCACCCCATCCTGAATTCCCCTGGGTGTCTAGTTTTCAAAAATGTATAGGTTTGCTAGGTTTCCCTATGTGCTGGTAGAGCTAGGACTCAAAAACAAAAGGTAGTCTCTTTGTCCAAATAGCACAAGATTTCACTGGGAAATTGAAGTGCAACCACGTTGCATTTTGAGCTGTTTCGTGTCGCAGCCACTATGCCTACCCACGCAAGTGAGGTACCATTTTTCTCGGGAGACCTGGGGGAACGCTGGGTGGGTGGAAGTTCGTTGATCCACGCAGATTCCAGCACTTTCCACCACAAAAATGTGAGGAAAATGTGTTTTTTTTGTCATAATTTTAGCTTTGCAAGGGATTTTGGGTAACAAAACCTGGGGGTAGGCAGACGAGTCACCCCATCCTGAATTCCCCTGGGTGTCTAGTTTTCAAAAATGTATAGGTTTGCAAGGTTTCCCTATGTGCTGGCAGAGCTAGGACTCAAAAACAAAAGGTAGTCTCTTTGCCCAAAAAGGCCACAATTTCACAGAAAAATTGAGTTGTGACCACGTTGCATTTTGAGCTGTTTCGTGTCGCAGCCACTATGCCTACCCACGCAAGTGAGGTACCATTTTTCTCGGGAAACCTGGGGGAACGCTGGGTGGGTGGAAGTTTGTTGATCCACGCAGATTCCAGCACTTTCCACCACAGAAATGTGAGGAAAATGTGTTTTTTTTGGTCATAATTTTAGCTTTGCAAGGGATTCTGGGTAACAAAACCTGGGGGTAGGCAGACGAGTCACCCCATCCTGAATTCCCCTGGGTGTCTAGTTTTCAAAAATGTATAGGTTTGCTAGGTTTCCCTATGTGCTGGCAGAGCTAGGACTCAAAAACAAAAGGTAGTCTCTTTGTCCAAATAGCACAAGATTTCACTGGGAAATTGAAGTGCAACCACGTTGCATTTTGAGCTGTTTCGTGTCGCAGCCACTATGCCTACCCACGCAAGTGAGGTACCATTTTTCTCGGGAGACCTGGGGGAACGCTGGGTGGGTGGAAGTTTGTTGATCCACGCAGATTCCAGCACTTTCCACCACAGAAATGTGAGGAAAATGTGTTTTTTTGTCATAATTTTAGCTTTGCAAGGGATTCTGGGTAACAAAACCTGGGGGTAGGCAGACGAGTCACCCCATCCTGAATTCCCCAGGGTGTCTACTTTCTAAAAATGTATAGGTTTGCTAGGTTTCCCTAGGTGCCGGCAGAGCTAGGGTGCAAAAACTACAGGTAGGCACTTTGCCATAAAAGGGTCAATTTGTAACTGCAAAATTGAGGTGTGACCACGTTGCATTTTGCGCTGTTTCCTATCGCAGGCACAAGGCCGACCCACACAAGTGAGGTACCGTTTTTATCGGGAGACTTTGGGTAATTCAGATTTGTAAATCAACTGTTATTACCTAATGAGCTTTCTAGCATTTCTCCCTTTCAATGACAGACATTGTGTAAAAAAAAAATGTTTTTGAAAAATGACCAATAATTCTCAAGCTAGTATGGGTATTCCCAATTTTGAAAATGTGCAATTATATACTGTTTCTGAACTCTATATTTTGTACCCAAATCAGAAATACATAGGTGTCTTTCATACAGCTTTTTCCATGTATACATTTTCTAAGACAAAGTGCTCTATACCCAGTAAAAGAAAAAAAAACATTGCAAGTTGCTGCTCAGTTTTTGGATCTGGGTTCGTTGGGTTCTTGGTGAAACTACAACTCCTATATATCCCCACAACCAGGAAGGTCTAACGGATGTAACAGTATATTGCTTTCCAAGAGCTGTCAAGATTAGAAAAAGTTATAGGTGAAAACGTTGAGACAAAAGGCTGTTTTTTTCAACAAATTTTCTATTATTCCAAGATTTAACTGTTACTTTCGATAAAGAATCCTTCATGGATTTAGACAAATTACCCTTTTCTGAATTCAGAATTTTGTTTACTTTCCGAAAATGTACAGCTTTCTAGGATCCATTATTGCTTTCAAACTCTTTTCTACCATTAATTGGAAGGAGGTGGAAAGCTGTAAAAATAGCAAAAATAGGCTATGTCCCAGAAAAATGCCAAAACTGTGTGAAAAATGTTGGTTCCCTGACGAAAGACTGTCATTCCCTGAAAGCTGAGAAAACGGAGATTTCAGCCCCACAAACCCTTTTTTGATACCATTTTCAGGGAAAAACCCAGAGGCTTTCATTTGCAGCCCGTTTTTCCCATTTTTCTGAAAAAAACAAAAAAATCACTATATTTTGGTTAATTTCTGGGACCCCTCCAAGGGAATCCACAAACCCTGGGCGCCTTTGGAATCCACATGATGTTGGAAGAAAAGGACGCAAATTTGGCGTGGATAGCTTATGTGGTCAAAAAGTTACAGGGGCCTAAGCGCGCACTACCCCAAATAGCCAAAAAAGGGCTCAGCACAGGAGGGGAAAAGGCCCAGCAGCGAAGGGGTAAAGGAAGCATTGTATCTATTTGAGCACTGTGCGCTGTTTCTGTGTGCCATATAGCCTTTGAGCTAGTAGCTGATGGTCAATTATATCAAAAGCTTGTGGGAGGTTAAGTAGTAGTAGAACAACACCATCATTGTTCCTAGAGTCATTCTATATGGAGATAAGTGCTGATTCAGTGCTTCTGCTCAGTCAAAGTCCTTTCTGTCTGATGATAGATTGTTTTGTTTTATTAAAAGCAATTCTTGTGCGACACCTGCTTTTTTGATGATTTTACACATGAAACACAATTTATCTTATCTGTCGGTCTGTGATTTGCTGCGTCAAAGTGGCCGATTTCTTGTTTAATTATAATATATAATATATGAAATTTTCAGATCGCTTTGGGATTTCCCAATTGATAGGGAGGTGTTGATGATTTATTCAGCCAGTATAGCAAAATAGAACTCAAATGGAATTGATTTGAAAATATTTGGAAGATAAACCTTCTTTGGACACTGCAGCATATTTGTGTCTTTAAGTAGGTTGTGGTTCATTTTTATATTAGTGGGTTGAATGAGCACCGTATATTATGAGAGCATAAGGTACTTTTAATGGGATGCTCAGTGATCACATTGCTTGATTTTAAGAGGATATTAGTTTCAGGGTTTGTGGTTTTCTTGGTGAAATGGTTTGCGATGATGTTACAGAGTGCTGGAAGCGTGATGCGATTCTTTGACGATTGTAAAAAGTGCCTAGTTTGGGCAGTAGCTTATGAGATGTTTTGTGTGTAGCGCGACTCCTACTTCTTTTTGATGAAGTTTCTATCTTTATTGTCTTTGGAGCTGCTTATTTTCAACAAGGAGGAGTGTTTTCCTTCAATGTTTCTTGAGGGATATGGTTTCTTTTTTATATAGTTTTATGTTGGAATTTATCCAAACACCTCTCGTGCTCACTTGTAGAAGTTTAGTTTTCAAAGAGTCTACTATGTTGAAAGACTCTGTGAATCACTGGGGAAACTGTTTTACAGACATTTCCAGCCCTAAGTGTAGATAGGTTGAAAGAGTTTTTTGGAATACGTTTACAACACATTTTGTTCATGGTTTGGCAGCTATGAGGTGTATTAGAGACTGTAGAAGGTTTGATTGCCATGGAAAATATCAGTGGGAAATCAACAATGTTAGTGAACAAGATTACGTTTAGAGGGGCAAATGTAATGTCAAGGGTGCGGCCAGTCAAATGGATGTGAATAGTGAACAATTGTGGAAACTAGTGCTACAGTGCTGGAGAGTTGGTGGGTGATTTGAAAAAGTGCAGGTTGTCAAACAGATTTTGAGGTTCCCTGGTGTTAGACCTGACATCTGTGGTGTGGTATTTCCCCATTTTGCCTTCACACTTTGATTTTGCTGCACTTGTTTTTGTTGGCATTAGCACTATGCACACTGTACCCCAGCTAAAAAGTGGAAAAGTGCTTGTGCTCGCTCCTTAAAACATGGTACAATTGGACTACATCTAAATGGCACATTTAATTTACTTATTGGTCCTCTGCAGCCTGTAATGCAGTTTTAAACTATGTTTTGACCTGTCAAAATATATGTTTTGCTAGCCTAAACCTTCTTTTTTCAAACGTATGTGTCACCCCTAAGGCAGGCCGTATCCACCCCAAGGTCAGAAGTGTGCACTGTATTTAAAAAAGTAGGATATGTATGGTTAAGTTATACATGTCCAAACAGTGAAAAATTCCTAACGTTGTTCACCTTCATGACGAGACCCACCATGACCCAGGAAAATATGTAAATGGTGAACATTGCTTTCCCCACTGAGGCAGCTGATAGGCAGCTGATCGGCCTCCGATCTAACCAGAAAGGCCTGGGCACCAGTTAGGGGCTTACAGCAGTTTATATCGTACTATGAAGAATTTTAAACTGCACTATGAGTAGCCCTTGACCCACAAATCAGAATGCAGTGAGCCCCCTAGCCTCAGCCATGAATATAACATCCCTCCTACCAGAATTATATAGCACGTACAGCACTTTCATAATAATCTGACATGGGGCTATCAGGCTGGCACCATAGCACAATAGCATCCTGAAGCACTTTAATTTGTCACTTCAAGCAGGGTTTCACCCTGATGTCCACACAGAGGTGCTCCTTTCTGCTGAGCCGTATGTAGAACTCCTCTTAATCAGAACATAGCTACTTGTATACTCTTTAAGTTCACTGCAGAAGCAGGCACTCTTCAGTGGCCTGTTAACAACTAGTTCTTCTGTGGCTGCCAGTTAGGATGTGCAGATCCCCAACGCATGCCTTTAGGGTGACAAGTTCCTGGCATAAGCAGAGCTACATGCCACCGTTAACCCCCTGAGTACACTTCAACTCCATTTGTTCTTCTTAAGTGAAGGCAATTAGTTATGTTACTCCTCATCTGAAGAGTGGCTTGTCCAATCAATCGGATAGGTTGTATTATATGCACAATACCAACGCAGCAAGTGTTGCAACTATTTATCATAAAAAAAATATATGTATGTTTAATCCTGATTTAGGTTTCATTCCTACCCTTCCAACTGAATGTTACAATCTGTGGTTGCACTATTGTAATGCCTCTAATGAATGTTCTATCTTATCAGTTATGCATCTGCATCCTCACAGTTAAATTGTACTTTTTGATCCGTTATGACGGAACACGCTTCACAAAACAGAAAAAATGGCTATGATTATTCAAGCGTCCTCTTTACAAATATCTGGTCAAATATATTTATTTTTTGGCCCTTGTATTGATTTCACGATTTAATCAATAATATTTTCAAAAAGCATATTATGAACAATGTGTCATGAAAAGGAACACTTCCCAACCTTTTCATTGATCAAATCTACCCCACAGGACAAAACAGTTTAATCATGATACCATACATAACTGTAACAATGAAGATCAATGCCCTCGGGATCGGTTTGATACACGATAGGTTCAATCTCTTGATAGCCTCAATTCTGTCAGCTATTTTAGCATGGAAGTTTGAGGTGATCAACTGAGCAAAGGAAAGGGAGGGAACAACTGGGAAGGAAACCTTCGATACACAGAACCTACATTTATCACTCCACATACTGTTTAATATAGTAAATATGTTCCCTACACCTTACGCTTTACCTGTAACAAAACAAACTATTATTTTTGCTCTTGTAATTCCAAGATGAGGAAGAGGTTTTTTCAAAAGTAGTATGTGTGTCCTTATGCTTGTCTAATGACCAAGCTAAAAAAGAAGTTGATGTCATTTATTTATGCTATTCACACTCAAATACATAGTATATCTATATGTTGAAACACATACCCACTAAAACAAATACTGTGCCTCACAAGTGAAGAACCAAACTTCTTGGACTCCACTTGGCCCCCTGTTAAATTTAGTAAAACCACAAAATAAAAGAAACCAAATGTGAAAATCTTCACCAGAGAACACTTTTTCCAAGCACAGCTCTCCTTTCAAAAAAGGTATTACTTCTGGTAAACTATCCAGGTATATTTCATCATACACGAATAAACAAAGGAAATAGTTATTTCTCCAATATTGTTCCAATAGGACCTCTTCATCCAGAAAAATAGATAAAGCAATGTTATTCCAAGACTGTGGGGCATATTATCAAGGGGGTTTATCTCCGCTTTTTTGGCTTTAAAAGCCAAGAAAGCGGAGATAAAATGATCTCCCTATTACCTAGCTGTTGCTAACACCAGTTAGCGACAGCTAGTAGGAGATAGCGAACATCTTGGGCCCCGCTTTGCATGTCAGTGATATTTATCACTAATGACATGCAAAGTGGGCGTGCCAAGATGTTAGCGACTGGAAACAGTCGCTAACATCGCTATCTCCTATTACCAACTTTTGGAGATATTTGCGCTAAGCGCGAATATCTCCAAAAGCTAACACCTGCCCTGAGCAGTTCTTAGCCATGTTATCCAATGGGAGGTGGATAACATGGCTAAGAGCATTAGCTCGGTAATGCATGAATATCGCTGACTTTTCAGCGATATTCATGCTTTGCGGCGATTTTTATCGCATTTGCGTTAAACCTTGGTAATACCAAGGTTTATTTGCGGTAAAAATCGCCGCAGTTCAGCGGTAAATTTTTGTCTCTAACCAAGCAATAGCGATAATTATCGCTATTGCTTGGTAATATGCCCCAGAGTTTTTAGAAAGCCAAAGCAAACTGTTCATCTCTAGATTTAATTAAGCAGTAACTTCCCGGCCCTCACAATTTAAGCAAGCCAGTAAATAATTAACTCCTCCAAGATGTATGACTTCTTATGGTAACTGTCACACCAATTATAGCTTTATCTGATTTTAAACTGAGGAACTTGGAAATGTAAAAGAAAACACTCTTTGGAACTGAATATAATTAAATACAGCTTTTCAGAAAATCAGCAATGTATGTTAAAGGACTCTGTAGATAAATCTTTACCCTAATGTCATGGAGAAGGCACAGACTTAGACTTTTCATATGCATGAAGAGGAATCGATGGAAGCACCCTTACCACCTCACAAGTACAAGGATTTTCAGGAAGAACAGCAGAAATACCAGATAGGATCCAAAGACAGAATAATCGGCCTCATTCCTCAATGAGAAGCTCCTTTTATAGCTCTCCTGGGTATTATGATCATTAATTACAAAAGGTTATAGAGCAACTTACCTCTACAATGATTCATGGAACAAGTAGTTCTAACCCTCTTCATCCGAAATTCTGCTTCTGTAATGCCCTATGGATTCTCTCATAAACTCCACCATATTGTAAGATTGTGAAATAATGACAGTAACTTCTGTTTTCCAGTATCTCTACTGGTAAATCTGCTATTACGGAGATGTTTTGCTTTGTGTCAGCCTCCATGTCCCTTTGACCCCTGATGCTTGGTTTAGTTGTAACAATAATAACACATGAATATAAAGAATGACTGTGAATTTGTGCATCAAAACAATAGACATCAACATAAGTGGTTATTACAAATACAATAAACATTAACAGCAAAGACTTGAATAAAATAATCAGAACCAGTCCAGCGATTCATAACAAGAGGTGCCTAACACAGTTGTCCTCAATGTCGTGATCTTTTTGGAAAAAGCTTGGTAATTTTAAAGTTATTTGACAAGGTTTTCATTCGAGGTGTTTTCCCACTGTCCAAATTGATTTTGATAAATAAAGGAGTCGCCAAGGTTTTATCCACTATGGGTTTAGAGTTCTCCTCAGGACTTTGACTGGTCACTTTCTGTGGAGGAATAATATGTAGAATATATTAACTGTTGCCCACCTTCACTCTGATCTACTTGACTTCATTTCTAAGCACAAAGAAGTTTACCTTACATCCTCTGAGACTAACAGATGCCATGTGTTATTCGTGAGTTCATTGTTCCTTCTTATCAGCAACCATACACCTTTCATTTACTGGCCTTCAATCTAAAAAGGAAGAGAGGAATTCAATGGAACTAGTTTTGAATATGTTGAATTGATATTTATATTTAGAGGCTAAAAACATATCCTTGTGTGGAGCACGTTGGTTGCTACAAGGGAGAGCTGGGAATTGTCTTTTTACTTAATATACAGGGGAATAGTAATTTGAGGTTTTATCGTGCTGTACGGAATTGTTCTGAAGAGCAGTCTAGCGGCAACGCAAGAGAAGCTTCCTTTTATAGCAAACGCTGTTCAATCAAACGTATTGGAGCACCCTTGCTACATTGTATAATGCCATATCCTGTCTTGTCTTCACTGTGTTTGCATATGGCCATGTCTGAACTGGGGTGGCAGAGTGGGCTAAAGAACGGTGATGGATTAAACCCGGATCTTTTGACTGGGTGTGAGTGTTTGATTGATTCAGATGCTCCGTCCATCACCACCCCCTTTTGTACCGCTTTTGGCCGCCATAAGTGTGGCAGGGTATGCTCAGACGTGAGTCCCTTGCTCACTTTGCCACTGGATTCAAGCAAGCCGGGCTGAAGTCGGCTGGAATGCCAGAAACCGGTCCTCGAAAGCTTGTTTCCGGTCCAGGAAAGACATGGCTTGGCAGTTCGGGCTGGACTATTCCCATGAGGCACAGGGTTAGACTGATTTGCATATGGCCATGTCTGAACTGGGGTGGCAGAGTGGGCTAAAGAACGGTGATGGATTAATCCCAGATCTTTTGACTGGGTGTGAGTGTTTGATTGATTCAGATGCTCCGTCCATCACCACCCCCTTTTGTACCGCGTAGGATACCTATAGGCAGTCCATAAAAAGAAAATGTGAGCTAGTGACTCAATCTCGGCTGGTCAAAATGGACATTTGTCATCTGTAGGGGGGTACCAGCTTTTGGTAAACACTTTGATAGGAAGAGATTCCACCCTGAGCTGATGATACAACTTTCTGTCAGTAGGTCTTGTAATGATGTCCCAGTATGGTTCTAGTTTTGGCTCGTGTTTGTGATTGATAAAAACATGTGTCCAGGTGCTGCAACGGTGTTGTGTAAATTGATGCAATCTAACCATACTCCAATAGGCTGCTTTCAAGTCATTTTTAGCAGGGAAATCGGCAACTTCTGGACCCTCCCACAGTTTGTTCATCCCCATACTAATCAGAGTGTGCTTTAGATTCCTTATCCAGGGTACTTTAGTTGCTGAACCCTACACCCTGACTTCGTAAAAAGCTTGGGCATACTGGGAGAGCTCTGGTGTGGTCCAAAGTCTTCTCCAGAAAGCTACCGGTCTAAAGCGTGCCTGGTCTATGATTTTGTTACATCCCAAATCCAGATTTAAAGGCCACAGTGGAGTAGACTGAGGAAGGCCAGTCAAAGCTCATAAAAATTTGTTTTGGGCAGCCAAGGAGGATAAGTCGTTAAAACCCCATAGTTCCGCCTCGTACAATACTGAAGAACCTATTTTAAGGTTATATATTTTAAGTGCCGGGGCTATGGGCTTAGTCTTAGAAAGCCTATGCTCTTTTAACAATGCTCCTGCAAGTTGGGAATGTTTGAGTGTCAGCAGGTCATTCTGGGATTTCCAACTCAGTTTCTTCCCCAGAGTTAACCCCAAATAAGTGAAGGTGTCAGTCTGTTCCAAGGGAACATTGTTCATGTGAACCCTCCCCTTCATGGCCTTTGACCTGTGGAATATCATGAACTTCATTTTGTCTACGTTTACCTCAAGCTCATGCTCACGGCAGAAAACCCCTGAAACACTCCAGGGCAACCTGCAGGCCTTTTTGGATCCTGGAGAGCAGCAGGGTATCACCCGTGAACATGAGCATTGGTATTTTCATTCCTGCCAGCATAGGAGCGTCAGTAGGCTGGGATGTAAAATAGTCGACCACCCTGTTGATAAAAAGTGAGAACAAGGTTGGGGCCATAACACACCCTTGACGGACACCCTTAGTTACCGCAAACCTTTTGGTGACATTCTCCTGCTTCACCCCATCGAACCTGCACGTAATTTGATTCATGCAGTTTGACCAGGATACTCAGTAATTCATTGGGCATACCCAGAGCCTGAAGGGCACTCCACAGTTTTGTGCGGGGGAATAGATCAGACGCGATCGTAAGATCTACAAAGGCCACTTAGAGCGTACAACCTCCTATGGCGACTACCTTCCAATACACAAGAACAAACCTGAACATCTGATCAATGGGGCTTATGTGGGGATGGAACCCTGCCTGTAATGGGGTCAGAATATCCTTCTCATCTATCCAAGCCTGAATTCGTACTAAGGCAAGCCTTGTGACTATTTTTTGCATAGAGTCGATTAGGATTATTGGCATATAGTTGCCTGGTAGTGAACGATCACCCTTCTTGTGTATAGGTAGAATTTCAGCACTGTACCACATTTCGGGAATAGGTGCACCAGTAGCTACTGCGTTTGCAAGGAATTTTATGTAGGGGGCCCAGTGCACTTGGTCCAAAACAAACAGGTCAGCCGGGATACAGTCTGGCCCTGGTGCCCGACCTCGTGGGATTGATTTTAGCACATTTTCCACCTCGAGGAGAGTAAAAGATGCACTGATATTGGGTATGGGTTGGTGGATGGGAGGGAGGGACATTACAAATATTGGCTGAGAACTGAGCCTCAAAATAACACACCCACACCTCAGGGTCGACATGATTTGTGGGTACTTGGGAAGTCACCCCGCTGCCCCATTTAACAAGATGCCAAAAGTGGGTCATATTATTCTTGTGGCTTGCTACAAGCAAATCATGCCATCGAGACTCATCCCAATCCTTCTTCGCCTGCTGCTGGGATGCCTTATAGCTAAGTCTGGCTTTTCTTATGTCCCCCGTTACCTGTGATCTAATGGCCTTAGCCAATAACTTGTATGCCTCCCTACAGGTTTTGTTATACCAGGCGGATGACTTGGTGGATAGGGCCCTTGTTTTTTTATTGGGTTTGTGAAAAACTTTTTAAGCTTCCCAAACAGCTTGTTATGAACCTCTGGGATAATACGGTTAACCTCCTCCTGGGCGTCGCAATTGTGTAAGATGGAGAGTGAGTGACCAACCAAGGATTTTATCTCAGCCACATCGCCCATGTTGTTCACCATCCGAGCCCATCTGATTTGCCTCATATCATTGGAGAGTACGGCCTCCACTAGCCTCTCCTCAGAAACCCTAGAACCACTACTCGATAGGCTAGGAACGTTAAGGGTTAAGATTAGCGGATTGTGGTCACTTTCGCTCCGCTCCTGGATCTCCATGTCTAGCATAAGGGACCAAATGTAATCATTAACAAGTATATAGTCGATACGGCTACTTCTAGTTCCAATGTTGAACGTGTGGGTGCCCTTGCTATCCGAAAGCGTCCTCCCTTTGACTGCTCTGAGGCTCCTTTCCAAACATAACCCTTTGAGCTGTAATGCAGCCTCAGTCCACTTTTTAATGGGGCTAAATTTAATTGCGGGATGTTCCATTGAGCGTCCTCTTCCAGACTGAGATTTCCATCATCATGGACGAGGGGCTCGAAGGTGCAAATAAAATAGCCCGCTATTATCGAGTTGCAGCCACCCGAGACTACCTAAAAACCTATCAAGGTCTGCAACTACTGTTGAAGCTCTTCCCCCAGGCATCCCTCTGGCATAGACGTTAAATACCAGAGCCTCTATCATGTCAGCCTTCCTAATACGCAAAACCAATATATCGGGACTGTCAATGTTAACTTCCTGCACCACCCATCCATCTGACTGCCTGGCCCAACACGTGAGTCTGCCAGACGGCCTTCCTTTCTGGCCCCCTTGCACTGTTTTATAAAAATGAAGATAACCTGAGAAAAAGATGGAAGTCAGTGACCAGGTTTCTTGGAAGCACCAGATATCATATTTGTCAATAAACACTGCCCAGTCAGTTAAGGCAGTTTTAGAGGGCAATCCCGCAACATTCCAGGAGGAAAAAGACATCAGGGGCTGTACTTGTTGTATTACGATGGTATTATGGGGGACAAATGAACCCCTGGTGTTGGTCACAACCACTGGCTTGTTAAAAGAGATACTATGCTATTTGGAGACACCGTGGGTACAGGCATCTCAGGCTAGTGCGATAGTAACAGTGTCCCTTAGTGCCGACTCAGCTGTTATTATTGACCCAGTCAAACAGAGAAATTCCTTTCTTTGTGTTCCAATTCATATGCTCACATTACTTTCTAAAAACCATTTGTTTAGACCAATTTTTATATAAAGCCCTATGAAAACATTATATTCACAACATAAAAATGTATGTATCTTAGTACTTTTTATTAAAAGAAGTTCAGAAATAGATGCATATTTGTTAACAATCCATTAAAATCAATCACACATGTTCTTCATAATAACAACATTATGTTCAATTTTGGTGAATTTCACAGTAAATCAGTACATATTTCACATTTCAATAAAACAATTTTTATATACACATAAAAAAGATCCGTATGTCGACGCGTTTTGGTCCTTCGTTTTTATAGAACACCTTCCTCAGGACGAAATGGTTTAAAAACATCAAATATTCTTTCTAAGATTAAATACATACAATTAATGATATTATACTTATATAAAAAACACTTCTTTCAACTAGCGGGCAACTAGAGTGAATGGTCATAAACAGATCTTACTTATTGTTAATTTCAATCTTTCGGGTACCAGATAAGTATCCCTGGGGTCCCAGTAAATGATGAACCTCCACTTCAACTCTGTATTTCATCAGAGAATCTGTATATAATTATTGACCCAGTGCCACAAGCGGTCTCTAGGTATGCAGGGCAACAATGATCTACTTCTGTTGGTCAGGCTCTATTGTTACTGACATTTGACAGGATTGTACAATGAGCCTTTTATTAATTATAACCCCGTCTTGGAGAAAGACACACTGTAGCATTCTTCAGTAGTTGGCAACATTGTTTATTTTGAATGTCAAGCGATGTAGGGCCAGGGCATTTGACTTAGATGGGTAGCATTTTGGCTGTGAGCTCCCGGAAAAGAATAAAATAAATGCGATGTGCATGTGCCAAGTTTGTTTCCTTAGGCTACAAGCTAGCACTTACTTTTGATTCCTTACAGTTTTCAAGCTCTTGTCTTTGACACCATTACTCCATGATGAGTATAGGTAGGGATGGCCTTGTCCTCCTCAGCTAATATAGTCAGACCTGAGCTGTCAAACAATGTCTTGGCTTACCATTGCATTCTGACACATGTGGTTATTTATTTATTGTAATGGAAATACATTGGGACATATTTAAGTGCATGCATTTTTATAACAGATCTTATGTTTAACCAGGGAGCTCCTGCTGTTATAGTTCATTGACTTCCAACATTTTATTGAGACCCTGGTTAACAGTGTTGAATTTTAAAACTAGATATTCTTATTTTTTCATCAGCTTCGCCTCTGAGTTGCCTTCTCTAGGATTAGGCTGGATGACACTTAGCACTGTCCATCTTAAATATTTTTCTGTGTGCCCTTTGCTGGTACAATGACTTACCAGGGGGGCTGAAACCATTTTTGTTTTATGCAAGATTTATTGTTTGATCTCCTGATTGTCTTTTCTGATGTACATTTTTTCACAAGGACAGATTATTGCATACACAACATTTTTCGTCCTGCAATTGGAACACTCAATATGCTTCCATTGGATTTGCAGATGATGCAATTACCATGTTTATGATGCCCTTGAATAGGTTTCAAGTTCCACTTCGAGATAAGGTCTCCTTTTTTATTTTGTTGGTTGCTGAATGCTAGTACTATTTGTGTGCCTATACTGGCATTCTTCTTCATTTCAAATAATGGAAGATCGATTTGTTTGTTTTACTACAATTTGAGCAGCGGCATTTTGATAATATAATTATGTTTTAAAAGTGTATTATTGCTTAGAACATCTAAATCTTAATACTCAAGTTGTTTTTCACTGTTGGAAGGCCTATATCTCCCATAGATAACACTGAGTTACCTTATTACAATGAATAAGTGCTAACGTCAGATTGAGAGCAGATAGAGATATGCTTATATACTCAAATGAGTTGCAATTTAAAATTTTCTTTAATGGTGAAATCAAGTTCGAGTTACAATTTAGAAAATTATGCTTTTAGAAAGTTGACATTTTCTAGTACAAACAAACTGTGCTTTCTGCAAGTGTTTTGGGTCACATGACTGTAAATGTCCCTGTTTGTTGTGGGTGGTGTATTGCTTCCAGACAGTGAGATAAAGGAATTCTAGATGCGAAAGGAGCGAATCATCCTGACAGGAGGACTAGTGAGTAGCTGTACCCTGCCCTGGTTACATTTCAAAGTGCTCTGTCTGCCGCACACTCAAAGGAACCTGATTTCTGGCTTGCTTTGCGTTTTGTCACCATTAAACAGTTTGGACCCAGGGTAACAACTGACCAAAAACAGCTTTGGGGGTAGGTCAAGGAATTCCCCCACACAAAAGGTGGTACCAGGTATAAAAGTAGGACCTCTCATCAGAACATAGATGGACCTGTAGAAAAGTCAGTAGAAGGACTGTCCTACTGCCAGAAGGACTGCCCTGCTGCTTGAAAGACTGCTTTGCTGTCTGAAGAAGAAAAATGGGACCTACTTGTCTTGGTCACAGGCTACTCAGAGTGACTACAAATGTCAGATGACTGACCTCCTGTGGGAGCTCCAGGGACACAACAAGCTTCTAAAGGCCTCCCTGCAACTTCCCAACTGGCTAGCACCAACTGTGCCTGCCTGAACCTGTCTGACCACTGCTTCTGGCCTCTGCTCTGGTGAGTCCTGATCTCCAAGTGGTTCACAGAGGTCCTGGTGCCTTGGCTGGAATCTTTTTGAATTCCTCCTCAAGAAAAAGTATACATCCAGTGGTTTGGGCTCCCTCCTTGCAACTCTGCAGTGACCTATTCATTCTGAGAATCAACAACCCATTATGAGCATTGTGAAATCTGCTGTTCATGCTGTCATCAATCATCTTTCACAATCATTTAACGTGAACCTCCAGCGATGACCGGCTCTTGGCACCACACCAACCACCGTTCAGGTTGCTGGTCCTTCTCTTCACGCCGAAAGCCTCTTGCTTGCGGCCCCCTCCAACACAAATCAATCAGGATTTATAAAGCATGGCTAATCACCCAATATGGTAACCAGGTTAGGTTCCGTAGGTTTATTCGAACATGCCAGGTCTTGAGTACCATTGAGAATTCTTTAAGAGAGGTGATGATCTGAAGTTGCATGGGCAGACTGTTCCAGGTCGTTGCTGTGATGTGGTGGATAGAACGTTCTCCACTTCCGCTTCAGTAGATGCAGGGAGTATGGGCAAGTGAGAGGGAGGTGGAGCATAGTCTTCTAGACAAGTGGTGGATGTTCAGTTTGTGGGTAATGTAGGCACGTCTTAGTTGTGTAGAGCTTTGTGTGTGTGGGTCAGCAGCCTGAATTGGAGTCTCTTCTGTACAGGGAGCCAGTGGAGTTGCCTGAGGTGGGGTGTGATGTCGGTTTGTTGGGGAAGACCAGGGCTGAGTCTGCCTGCAGTGATCTGCATGGTCTGAAGTCTCTGTAGGAGGTGTGCAGCGATTCATATGTAGAGGGCATTGCCTTAGTCCAGTGGGCTGGTGATGAGGGCCTGTGTCGCGGTGGAACTTTTTGCACTGGACTTGAACTTGTGCCTTTCTTCTGGTCTAGCTCTATCAGATAACAGCGAGTGGCACTTTGTGCTTATTGATGCTGGATTTCCCTAAAATTAAAATAATTAGTATCTCCGGTCCTACTGATTTGAATTTGATTCTTTTGGTGTCATTTTATTGATTTAAATTTACTTTGTTTTTTTAAATTGGTTTGGGATTTGTCTTGTGCCGTGTTTTCACGTTATTACTGTTTGTGTGCTGCATAAATACTTTGCACATTACCTCAAATTTAAGCCTGACTATATATGTGCCAACTACCAGACGGTTAGGCACAGGTTAATTTAGTGACTTTGTGGTTCACCCTCACAAGGATAGTGTTTATTTTTAGTGACTTTGTGGTTCACCCTCACAAGGATAGTGTTTATTTTTTGAGTGTGGCTTCCAGCCTCTAAAATAATAATCCAATGTCTCGCACCTGGTATACCCAGGTCCTTGTAATTTAAGGTACTGTCAGCTGGCTCAGTGACTCATGCATCTACTCTAGGAACCTGTGTGATCTCATAGACACAAGTTCATACCCAGTACAGTCTACTCATCACTTCATCCATACAAAGTAGATAAAATGAGTACCATTCATGTAACTTAAGATAAAAATCTGTTATTGAGCCCCAAGGTGCCCTAGCCTCTTTGCTGCTAGGCCTTCCCCCCCCCCCCCGTGCTAAGCCTTTTTTTGGCTATTTGGGGTAGTTTGCGCTTAGGCCCCTGTAACTTTTTGACAACATAAGGTATCCATGTCAACTTTGTGTCATTTTCTTCCAACATCATGGGAATTCTAAAGGTACCCAGGGTTTGTGGATTGCCCTGAAGGGGACCCAGAAATTAATTATCCAAAATACAGCTAAAGTATGTTTGTTTTTTTGAAAAAAGGGAAAAAAGTGCTGCAAATGAAAGTATCTGTTTTTTTCCCTTGAACGGTATGAACAAAGGGTTTGTGGGGCTGAAATCACATTGTTCCCAGCTTTTAGGGACATACAGACTTTTGTCAGAAAACCAACATTTTGTACACAGTTTTGGCATTTTACTGGGACATAGTCTATTTTTGCCAATTTTTGTGCTTTCAGCCTTCTTCCGGTAATGGTAGAAATGGGTATGAAAGCAATAATGGATCCTGAAAAGCTATACATTTTAGAAAAGAAGATAACATTTTGAATTCAGCAAGGGGTCATTTGTGTGAATAATTCAAGGTTTCTTTATAGAAACTAACAGTTGAATATAGGAATAACTGAAAATTAGTTGAAAAAATGGTAATTGTGCCCACATTTTCACCTGTAACGTCTTCTAATTATGACACCTGTTTAAAAGCAATATGCTGTTTCATCCTCTGGACCTTTCTGGATGTGGGGATATATAGGACTTGTAGGTTCACCAAGAACCCTAAGAACCCAGAGACAATAACTGAGCTGCACCTTGCAATGGTTTTATATTATGTACCGGGTATATAGCAATTCATTTGGGAAAATATATAGAGGAAAAAATCGGTATGAAAGACACCTATGTATTTCTAAAATTGGAATGAAATATAGAGTTTAGAAACAGTAGCTATTTGCACATTTCTGAAATTGTGAGTACCCATACTAACTAGCATGAGAATTATAGCACATTTTTCAAAGTGATTTCTTTTTTACACATTGCCTTTCATTGTCAGATATACATCGGAAGTCAATAGGTAATACCAGTTGCTCTACAATTCTTTGTTACCCTAAGTCTCCCGGTAAAAATAGTGCCTCACTTGTGTGGGTAAGCCTGGTGCCCGTGACAGAAAACGTCTCATAACGCAACGTGGACACACTTAATTTTACAGTGAAAACTGACCCTTTTTTTGCAAAGTGCCTAGCTGTAGATTTTGAACTCTAGCTCTGCCGGCACCTAGGGAAACCTAGCAGACCTATACATTTTGTAGAACTAGACACCCAAGGAAATCCAGGATGGAGTGACTTGACAGGCTCTCACCAGGTTCGGTTACCCAGAATTCCATGCAAACCTCAAACTTTGTCAACCAAATCACATTTTCCCCACATTTCTGTAGTGGGTTCTTGAATCTGCATGGATCCACAAAATTCCACTAACCCCACTTTCCCCTAAGTCTTCTGAGAAAAATGATACCTCACTTGTATGGGTAGGCCTAGTGCCCATGATAGAAAATGGTCCAAAACGCAACGTGGACACACTACATTTTCACAGTGAAAGCGGATCCTTTTTTTGCAAAGTGCTTAGCTGTAGATTTTGAACCGTAGCTCTGCCAGCACCTAGGGAAACCTAGAAAATGTATACATTTTTGAAAAGTAGACACCCAGGGAAATCCAGGATGAGGGGACTTGTCTGGCTCTCACCAGGTTCTATTACCCAGATTCCCTTCCAAACCTCAAACTTTGTCAAAAAAATCACATTTTCCCCACATTTCTGTAGTGGTTTCTTGAATCTGCGTGTATCCACAAAATTCCACCCACCCCGCATTCCCCAAAGTCTTCCGAGAAAAATTGTGACTCACTTTTGTGGGTAGGCCTAGTGCCCGCAACAGGAAACGGCTCAAATTGCAACGTGGAAACACTTTAATTTTACAGTGAACACTGACCCTTTTTTGCAAAGTGCCTAGCTGTATGTTAAAGCCTAGCTCTACCGGCACCTAGGGAAAGCTAGACAACCTATACATTTTTGAAAACTAGACACCCAGGGGAATGCAGGATGCGGTGACATGACAGGCTCACACCAGGTTCTATTACCCAGGATCCCTTGCAAACCTCAAACTTTGTAAAAAAGCATTTTCCTCGAATTTCTGTAGTGAAAAGTATTAGAATCTGCGTGGATCCACAAAATTCCACCCATTACGCATTCTCAAAGTCTTCCATGAAAAATTGTGACTCACTTTTGTGGGTAGGCCTAGTGCTCGCAACAGGAAACGGCTCAAAATGCAACATGTTCACACACTTAATTTTTACAGTGAACACTGACCCTTTTTTGCAAAGTGCCTAGCTCTACCGGCACCTAGGGAGACATAGAAAACCTCTACATGTTTGAAAACTAGACGCCCAGGGTAATCCAGGATGAGGTGACATGAGTGACTCTCACCAGGTTCTGTCACCCAGAATCCTCCGCAAACCTCAAACTTTGTAAAAAAAAAAAATCCTCACATTTCTGTGGTGGAAAGTTCTGGAATCTGAATGGATCCACAAAACAAACCCCAAACCGCATTCCCCAAAGTATTCTGAGAAAAATGATACCTCACCTGTGTGGGTAGCCTTAGTGCTCGTGACAGGAAATGGCCCAAAACGCAAAGTGGACACACCATATTTTCACAGTGAAAACTGACCCATTTTTTGCAAAGTGCCTAGCTCTAGATTTTGAACCCTAGCTCTGCTGGCATTTTGGGAAACCCAGCAAACATATATATTTTTGAAACCTAGACACCCAGGGAAATCCAGGATGGGATGACTTGTCTTGCTCTCACCAGGTTCTGTTACCCAGAATCCCATGAAAACCTCAATTTTGTCAATAAAAACAAATTTTCCTCTTATTTCTGTGGTGGAAAGTTCTGGAATATGCATGGATCTACAAAATTCCACCCACCCCGCATTCCCCAAAGACTTTTGAGTAAAATGGTACCTTACTTGTGTGGGTAGGCCTAGTGGCCGCTACAGGAAATGGCCCAAAATGCAATGTGGACACACCATATTTTCACAATGAAAATTGACCTATTCTTTGCACAGTGCCTAGATGTAGATTTTGAACCCTAGCTCTGCTGGCACCTCGGGAAACACAGCAAACCTATACATTTTTAAAAACTAGACACCCTGGGAGATCCAGGATGGGATGACTTGTCTGGCTCTCACCATTTTCTGATAACCAGAATTCTTTGAAAACCTCAAACTTTGAAAGAAAAAACACATTTTCCCCACATTTCTGTGGTGGAAAGTTCTGAAATCTGCTTGGATCCACAGAATTCCACCCATCCCCCAAAGTCTTGAGAGAAAAATAGTACACCACTTGTGTGGGTAGGCCTAGTGGCCGTGACAGGAAGCGGCCCAAAATGCAACGTGGATACACCAAATGTTTACAGTGAAAATGGATCCACTTTTTGCAAAGTGCCTAGTTGTAGGTTTTGAACCCTAGCTCTGCCGGCACCTAGGGATACCCAGCAAACCTATACATTTTTAAAAATTAGACACCCTGGGAGATCCAGGATGGGATGACTTGTCTGGCTCTCACCAGTTTCTGTTACCCAGAATTCTTTGAAAACCTCAAACTTTGTAAAAAAACACATTTTCCCCACATTTCTGTGGTGGAAAGTTCTGAAATCTGCGTGGATCCACAGAATTCCACCCATCCCCCAATTTCTTGAGAGAAAAATTGTACACCACTTGTGTGGGTAGGCCTAGTGGCCGTGACAGGAAGCGGCCCAAAATGCAACATGGATACACCAAATTTTTACAGTGAAAATGGATCCACTTTTTGCAAAGTGCCTAGTTGTAGGCTTTGTACCCTAACTCTGCTGGCACCTCGGGAAACACAGCAAACCTATACATTTTTTAAAATTAGACACCCTGGGAGATCCAGGATGGGATGACTTGTCTGGCTCTCACCAGTTTCTGTTACCCGGAAATCATTGAAAACCTCAAACTTTGTAAAAAAAAACACATTTTCCCCACATTTCTGTGGTGGAAAGTTCTGAAATCTGCGTGGATCCACAGAATTCCACCCATCCTCCAAAGTCTTGAGAGAAAAATTGTATACCACTTGTGTGGGTAGACCTAGTGGCCGTGACAGGAAGCGGCCCAAAATGCAACGTGGATACACCAAATTTTTACAGTGAAAATTGATCCACTTTTAGCAAAGTGCCTAGTTGTAGGTTTTGAACCCTAGCTCTGCCGGCACCTAGGGATACCCAGCAAACCTATACATTTTTGAAAATTAGACACCCAGGGGAATCCAGGATGGGGTGACTTGTTTGGCTCTCACCAGGTTCTGTACCAAGAATCCCTTGCAAACCTCAAACTTTGTCAACAAAATCACATTTTCCCCACATCTCTGTAGTGGGTTCTTGAATCTGCGTGGATCCACAAAATTCCACTAACACCACTTTCCCCAAGTCTACTGAGAAAAATGATACCTCACTTGTATGGGTAGGCTTAGTGCTCACAACAGGAAACAGCCCAAAACGAAACATGGACACACCATATTTTCACAGTGAAAACTGACCCATTTTTTGCAAATTGCCTAGCTGTAGATTTTGAACCCTAGCTCTGCTGGCACCTCGGGAAACCCAGCAAACATATACATTTTTGTAAAACTAGATACCCAGTGAAATCCAGGATGGGATGACTTGTCTGGCTCTAACCAGATTATGTTACAGAGAATCCCTTGCAAACCTCCAACTTTGTCCCTAAAAACTAATTTTCCTCTTATTTCTGTGGTAGAAAGTTCTGGAATCTGCATGGATCCACAAAATTCCACCCACCCTGCATTCCCCAAAGTCTTATGAGAAAAATGGTACCTCACTTGTGTAGGTAGGCCTAGTGGCCACGACAGAAAACGGCCCAAAATGCAACGTGGACACACCACATTTTCACAGTGAAAACTGACTCATTTTTTGCTAAGTGCCTAGCTGTAAATTTTGAACCCTAGCTCTGCCGGCACCTAGGAATATCCAGCAAACCTATACATTTTGAAAAACTTGACACCCAGGGAATCCAGGATGCAGTGACTTGTCTGGCTCTCACCATATTCTGTTACCCAGAATTCCTTGAAAAGCTCAAACTTTGTAAAAACAAATTTCCCCCACATTTCTGTGGTGGAAAGTTCTGGAATCTGCGTGATTTGCAAAGAGGCCTAGCTGTTCCTGACCTGTCCTGTTCCTGTCCTTGTATCTTTTGTTCTCCATTGTGTTATATTAGTTCCCAGGGTCTGAATCTTAGCCCGTTCTCACATTCCCCACATAAGATATAACATTTTACTTTCTTCTTTCACAAATTAACATCATCCGCAGTGTGCATCTCCGGTCCCATGCCTGGTTATAACAATTGGCAGTCATCTGACATTCTGGCCTTCACCCTTTTCATGTCATCTGCGGTGCACAGAGCGTCTTGTCTTGCTTCATGACAGAGGCCTCACTCCTTGAAGTTCTCCCTCCCACATTAGCCAATTTTACAAAGATGGCTACTTCATCCAGCATACTAAAGTAAATGAAAATGAACATTTACTAATGATATGATAATTAAACCTTCACTGTTTACCACCCACCTTGCACTATTCCCCATTAAATGCTACCTAGAATAAGCGGCATTAATTATTACTTTAAAGCAGGATGCAACATGCAAAAATACTGATGCATATGCGGCCTATTCATGCAATTTCTCGATTTTCTTTCAAAGCACAGCATGTATTACGATATTATTTATTTACAGGTTAGTTCAGGCATGCGCAAAGCATGTTGGGTGTACGTTAGTTTTACTACAACTACTTACTGTTAGTACATATTATGGGGGTACTATTTTGAGCAGGTTTAATTTTTGCCAAACCCTTCTCCAACAGCAGATTTGGAATATAGATTTAACGACAGTCAATAGACTCTAGTCGAAACTATTAGTACTCTAGCTAATCTTTTTAGTGGCTGCGTTTGCGTTTCATAAAACATTTTTGGGAGATTATTAACGGAATAATTAAACTAGTTTTATGTTTCTTCTTAATTTCTTTCATCAGTACCTGAGGGCAAGAAGAGGTACAATTCCGAGGGTCCAGGACAAGCTGGTCAGCCGGCGCTAACCACCAGTGCTGCTGCCTCTGGAGATCCCAGAAAGTCATTTTATGATTGTTGTGGACTTTTTAGGGTAGAACCGTAGAATCTAGGGGTATTTTGTCTATTGGGATGTTGGTGCTATTCAGATGTATGTTTGTTCAGAAGGATTTCCATTTTCTGGTTACGCCTAGCTCTAACCCAGTTCAGTTCACAAGACAGTGGCCATTATCCTCATCCCATGTAGTGTGCTACAGACCCATTCATTTATAGTTATACTATACCAGCAGTTTCCAATGACAGTGCAGCAAGGCTGGAAAACAATATGAGGTCCCACTCCCATTGCATTTGCCATCCAACACCATATGTCTTTCATTGAACATTATTCCACTCCTGACTTGTCTAACTTTGTGAACCAACTAATCAAATGCCTAGAATAATATTTGGAAGATACTGACATGCTAACTGAACTGATGTGCTGCATTGCTGGTGTGTTTGGGGTTGCGTATCTGGGATCTAAATTATGTGTAATGTTTTATTGTAGCCACACAGAACATCAGTGATGTGGGCTCAAGATCAGCTGCAGGAGTCAGTTAGAGAGGGAGAAGTGACAGCAGGGACGGGCACTTGTAAGTAACATATTTCTTGCCATTACTATGCTCACTAGCTATTGCCATGGCATCGCTCGTCGTCATAAAAAATGACTGAAAAGTGAAACCCACCCCCTCTAGCTTTACCAGCCACAGCGGTGGTTGAGTTATTATTTATTATGCCTCTTCTATGTGCAATGATGGCAAATCTCACATAATGAGCTTTGATGGCTTAAGGGAGACATGAAAGAACGGAAGGTAACTTAAAAGAAAGGAAATGGTATATGAGTGAAATGGTGGGCGGGTGAAAGCGTGCGTGGTAGATGAGCAAAAGGATGGTTTGAGTAAATGTTTGCTATGTATTAAATGGGTGGAAAATGTTTTGGAATGTTTGGTGAAAGACTGGATGGGAGAAAGTAAAACGTAATCATGGTGGCTACGGGTGAATTAGAATGAAAGGATTGTTTGGATGAATAAGCAAGGCAGCACTTCTTCAGTTCTCATGAGGAGCATGATGCTGCTCACCTACTCTGCTTACTTGGTTTATGTAGGGTTATCACTAACATTCAAAGCTATGGTTCTTCTCAGTGGGGGTTATTTATTTATTTTTATTCTTTGCACAACTTCTTTGACTAACTGTATTTGTTCAGTGAGCCGGGCCTATCCTACCTATCATCATCCTCCCTCCCTGCCCATGGCATTGCCAACTATGACCAAAGTGCAGTTTCCTTTCCCTGGTTACTGCCCAGCAAATGGACTTGTTGGAAATATGTGGTGGCAGATGTGACCACAAAGTAAAGTAAGAGTGAGTGCATGGTCTGATATCAACTTTGGCATGTTGGGGGGCGCCAGAGAGCCGGCGAGCATGATGCCCGCACTGGTGTGAGGCTGGCTCCTAACGGCCGGGCTCCTAATCCGGCAAATATCTTGTTCCCCATGGAGCTAATAAGGCGGAACAAATCAATCCCGTGTAGCTGATACATCCTGGAAACCTTGGACTGCCTGAAATGTGGACAAATAACTAAGAGCAAGAACAAGAGGACGGAGCAGTGGAGGCGGAAGGAACCTTGACACTGCATTATTCCCCCAAGTAATAACAGCATTCAAGACTGACGAGAGGAGAGCGGGCCACTGCAGCCTTTGCCCCCCTCCTTTGAAAATAGGATAACGTCGGCTGACAATGGAAGATCGTCAAGACCTGAGCAAGGTGGGCTGGGACGGGCGGGGCTGAACCACAGCAACAACCAAGCGAGAGCGACCAGAGGCCACCACCCCTTCCTGCTTGGGCTGAGGGAGAGCTGAGTATTTTGGAATGAGTCTGACATTAACTCCAGCTTTGGAATGAACTGTTGGGCCTCACCATCCACACAGGACCTGAAGGAAGGAGGGGTGAAGGGCAGGAGCCAAGAGCCGCAGAGCTAGACACTGTGTGCAGAGAGGGACGCGGGCCCCTGCAAAGGTGGCCCAGCCAGGTCTGGGTGCGGCTTGCCTGGACCACTGACCCCATCCCAATGTGGCCGCATTGATGTCTGAATATCAATACATAGCCAGCAAGACAAGATTTTCCCCAGAGTGAGCCAACATTGCAAAGCGCAAGTAACATGATAGAGCAAGTCTGAGCAATACAAATGAAAACAGTAGAGGGGACAAGAACTCGGACCTGCACTAAAGGCCCATCTGCAAAAGGTGTACCTAAAAGCACTGAAGTAAGAAATACCCTCTCCTTCTGCCACATAGACTGAGGCTCAAGCATCCGACGCATATTATGAAGAGTACCTGTTTCCCAACCCTACCATACCATAAGCACAGGCCTAAACACAAAGCCAAAGCAGAGCAGCGAGTAAACTCCCTGTAGAAAGGGGTATAGACCACAGTTGGGGAAAGAAAGACAGAGTAGTGTAGAGAACCAAAGCAAATCTGCAGAAATTACCACAGACAACAAGGGGCTGGCCATTCAAAGGCTTGAGGCAGAAATGTGTTGACGTGATCCTTAGAGGAGAACCCTACTGCGGGTAGCCCTTGTGACTAGAAGATGGAGAAATATCCCCAGCCGGACCTACAAGGATGGACTACTTGCGATTATAGTGGGCCTGCACCTTTATTACCACTTAATTACATGCGCTGCCGTGCTGTGCTACGGAACCCCCCCTTCCCAACCTGAAGACTCCTGACTCCACGATTCGAAATATACACCTTGAAGAGATGGGGCGCACTGATGGAAAATAATCCAAACTGCACTTTAAAGCTTGCAAAGCAATGCGCGGAGCAGCTGGGGACTCAAAATGGGAATGGAAAATAGCCATTGTTCGCAATCCCAGCCAGAAGACATTGGCATGCATTTCTTGCTGCTTGCCATGCGTCACGATCTATAAAGGCCAAAATGGACTCCATGAGTGTGCGCATGGATTTCATTATGCAACAACTGGAAAAATAAGACGGGTCCATAAGTGAGGCCAAACAGCGTTTATCCAACATAGTAGACATCTCTATGCAGAGGCCAAATACAACATATGGAATGCCTCCTGTGAACTGTTGCTGCCAAGAATGAGGATTTGGAGGCAAGATCCTGGAGGAACAACCTCCAAAAGCCTGGTCATTCCGGAATACATAGCTGTGGGACAAATGGAAGATTACATGGAGAATATTTTGCTATCGCTGTTTGACGTCTCAGCACTGTCCAAACAGCTAGTAGTGGAGAGGGCGCACAGGTCATTGGCAGCAAGACCCCCAACAGGCACCCTGTCCCGGCCATCATAGCTCGGTTGTTAAACTATTGCGACGTGGTGCTCCGATAGCCTAAAGAGTGGCACCAACTCACCTATGAAAGGAATAAAGCATCTTTCTATCCTGAATTCACCATGGTCATGCAAGAAGCATGCAAAAAATATCTGCCCTTGAAGCAAAAGCTGCAGCAAGCAAACATTCTCGAAGCCATGCTCTACCTCACCAAACTACGCATCACAGTACGAGGCAAACACCATACCTTTACCACTCCGCAGCAGGCCCAGGAATACCTGCAAAGAGAGGGAAGGTGATGTACCCAGGCGGTCAGAGAGAACCCCACCTCTAGACCCATGACTCCACTGTCAGAAAACGATTGACATAAGCTCTGAGTCCCCCCCAAATATATCAAGAACTTTTCTCCTTATACTGCTGTTCCGCCGTACTCCTAACCACCTGTGGAATGAGGCACCTCCAGCATGTATGATTTACTGCGCCGCTACCTTAGGAAGAGATGCCTATGCAACATCAGCTGAAGACATGCTACACCCCCTGAACACCAAATATACCCCCGCATGGAAAAGCTCCACTAGGAATACAAACAATCCCGAAGATTCAGATAACTGATATTCTCCCCAGGCACCCTAGATTGATTGAGGGAAGATGCCTGGCTCTCCGATGAGGCCCCCAAGTGGAATTCCCTATTGAGCAGTTAAGACTTCAAGTGTTTACTGTTTCAACTTCAAACCCTCCTCTTCTTTTCTTCACCCACTGTTCTCTACTCCCCTTCTCTCCCTCGCCTCTCCCCCGTTCCAGTTTTCATTACTCTCTTAACTGCTGACCCACCCTTCACATTGGAGGAGGCTCCATGATTTGGAGTAGTTCAGCCAGTAGACCTTTACTAAAGCAACAACATGATAAGGTTCGGCCCTCCTTTTTCTATAGTTGGGTAGCAGAATGGGATCCGTCAACGGGATTGGGCCATTGGTGTGGGTGGGGGGAAGCATGGAAGTTGGGAATTGTGCTTGTTCTTATGTTGCACTAGATCATTATCCCCAAGCAAATGGCCAAGCTTTGCTATGGACTGAAAGATTCACACTCATTCAATAGAAGGCATACCATCATACCTATGAGCCCACCAAACACTGCTAAAAGCCCCCATTACAATCTCTTGACAGGGAATGTCAGAGGGTTGGGAGACCCTCATAAACGCAGACACAAAATTAGATGCCAGGATAGACACAACGTACATTTTGTGATGCTGCAAGACACACTTTGATCCTGGTAAATCAATTAATCATGCAGCAAGGTGGGCCTTCCACATGTGCTTTGCATTCTATTCTACCTATTTCAGAGGCACTGCCATTCTGATCAAACGCAATACCCCGTACCACCCTGGAGGCTCCATTCAAGACCAACAGGGCCAATACAGCTTAATGTGGGGGAGAAATCAATCATGCTGGAAAAATACTATGGCCCTGATGTAGATAACGCCCTGTTCTATGACAGATCATAGGGCAATATCCTTAGTATAAGATCAATGCACCTCATATGGGGGGGATTTTTTAATCTAACATTAGACCCTAGTAGAGATTGCTCACACAGCGACCCAGGACAGCACAGTAAAGAGAAAGGAGGAATCATACATGACCACCTAATAGATGCATTGATAACATTGCATCCAACTCGCAAAGAGGGCATATTCTACTCCAGCATTCATGCCAGGTGGTCGTGCATTGATTACTGGCTTCTACTGAGAGGCCTAAGCACCTGGCTCACCAGTGCGGAACATTTGGCATGCACCTATTTCGACCATTCCCTAATGCTGATGCAGTTACGCCCCACAGTCTTCATTTCTCCTTACCAATCTTGGAAATTATCCCTCAGAACCCTCCTAGATGCAAGTTTCAAGGAGGAGGTCGGGCAAGAAATGAGAAAATTCCTTGATAGAAACTGAAACACAGTGCTGAGCATTGTGATCGTATGGGAAGCATTTAAGGTAACAATAAGGGGGTGTGCATCGTGAAAAGCACCAGATTCTTGTGCAACAAGGAAGCAGAGACGCTGCAAAAACTAGAACTCGACATTAAAGAAACAGAAACCCAGCTTTGGGACATCCCAGAGTGGAGCATAAAAGCTAAACATCGTACCTTGATGACTGAATACCCAACAAAAGCAGAGCAAGAATGCCTGTGTTGTTCCAAATATTATGGAGTGTGCCAATACGGGGAAGGGGAGAAACTTGACAGAGCCTTAGCAGAAACAATACAGCCACCTTGAATCTCTAATTATATACTAGAAGTGGAAGTCTCTAGGGGACGTATGCAGAAAGACACCTCTGATATCCTTCAGACATTTGCAACTTATTATGTGAACCTCTACTCCACACGTAGGGAGAGGCCAATGGGGGTACCCACCTATTTGGAAGACACTGCAATGGCATGGATCGAAGGGCCCATAGGGAGTTCCTAGCTGCTGAAATAGAAGAAGATGAAATATGAACAGCCAAATTGTAGCTGAAATCTTGTAGAGCCCTAGGCCTTGACGGGTTACCACCCAACTTTTACAAATGCTACTCTGGGGTATTGGCTGGATGTGAATCTTTGATTGGTTTAGATGCTCCGTCCATCACCACCCCCTTTTGTACTGCTTTGTTCGCCATAAACTGGCAGGGTATGCTCAGACATGAGTCCCTTGCTTACTTTGCCACTGGATTCAAGCAAGCCTGGCTGAATACGGCTGGCATGCCAGAAACCGGTCCTAGGAAGCTTGTTTCCGGTCCACGGAAGTCATGGCGTGGCAGTTCGGGCTGGACTGTTCCCATGAGGCACAGGGTCCGACTGATTTGCATATGGCCATGTATGAACTGGGGTGGCAGAGTGGGCTAAAGAACGGTGATGGATTAAACCCAGATCTGTTGACTGTGTGTGAGTGTTTGATTGGTTCAGATGCTCCGTTTATCACCACCCCCTTTTGTACCGCTTTGTTCACCATAAGTTGGCAGGGTATGCTCAGACGTGAGTCCCTTGCTCACTTTGCCACTGGATTCAAGCAAGCCTGGCTGAAGACGGCTGGAATGCCCCAAACCGGTCCTAGGAAGCTTGTTCCCGGTCCTGGAAAGGCATGGCTTGGCAGTTCGGGCTGGACTGTTCCCATGAGGCACAGGGTCAGACTGATTTGCATATGGCCATGTCTGAACTGGGGTGGCAGAGTGGGCTAAAGAACGGTGATGGATTAAACCCAGATCTGTTGACTGGGTGTGAGTGTTTCATTGGTTCAGATGCTCCATCCATCACCACCCCTTTTGTATTGCCTTGTTCACCAAAGTTGGCAGGGTATGCTCAGACGTGAGTCCCTTGCTCACTTTGCCACTGGGTTTAAGAAAGCCTGGCTGAAGACGGCTGGAATGCCAGAAACCGTTCCTAGGAAACTTGTTTCCAGTCCAGGGAAGGCATGGCTTGGCAGTTCGGGCTGGACTGTTCCCATGAGGCACCGGGTCAGACTGATTTGCATATTGCAATGTCTGAACTGGGGTGGCAGAGTGGGCTAAAGAACGATGATGGATTAAACCCAGATCTGTTGACTGGGTGTGAGTGTTTGATTGGTTCAGATGCTTCCTCTATCACCACCCCTTTTGTACCGCTTGGTTCGCCATAAGTTGGCAGGGTATGCTCAGACGTGAGTCCCTTGCTCACTTTGCCACTGGATTCAAGCAAGCCTGGCTGAAGACGGCTGGAATGCCAGAAACCGGTCCTAGGAAGCTTGTTTCCGGTCCAGGGAAGACATGGCTTGGCAGTTCGGGCTGGACTGTTCCCATGAGGCACAGGGTCAGACTGATTTGCATATAGCCATGTCTGAACTGGGGTGGTAGAGTGGGCTAAAGAACGGTGATGGATTAAACCCAGATCTGTTGACTCGGTGTGAGTGTTTGATTGGTTCAGATTCTCCTTCCATCTCCACCCCCTTTTGTACCACTTTGTTTGCCATAAGTTTGCAGGGTATGCTCAGTCGTGAGTCCCTCGCTCACTTTGCCACTTTGAGGGCAGAAAATCCGTTCCGCTCGCGGATTTCGCGGATTTTCGGAGTTCGCAATCCGTGATATTCGCGAATTTCCCGCAAAATCCGCGAACGGAAATCCGCGAACGGGGATTGGGTCAAAAGTTCAAGCTGACTTTTGTAACTCTTTTAGAATGGCGCCAGCAAGCTGCCAGAGCCATTCTAAAATAGTTACAAAAGTCAGCTTCAACAGGAAGCTCTAATAGATAAAGTAAAGCAGGTGCTGCTCAAATTCAGTTACACAATCATTAATCACCCCCAAACTTGGGGTGATTAATGATTGTGTAACTTAATTTGACCTTCAACTGGAGCTCCTGCTTTACTTTATCTATTAGTGCTTCCTGTTGAAGCTATTTCTAGCTATTTTAGAATGGCGCTGGCAGCTTTCCGGCGCCATTCTAAGTGGGGCTGAGGGCAGAAGGGCACAAAAGTGGGACAGAGGGCAGAAGGGGACAAAAAATGAGTGGGGCAGAGGGCAGAAGGGCACAGAAACAAGTGGTACAGAGGGCAGATGGGCATAAAAAACAAGAGGGTGGCAGTGATTAAGCAGGAAACCCCCCCCCGCCGCGAAATTGCAATTTTGCGGATTGGCAATTAGCAAATCCGCAAATTCGCGAATTGCCAATTCGCAAAATTCGCCCATGCTTAAATTCAAACAAGCCTGGCTGAAGACGGCTGGAATGCCAGAAACCGGTCCTAGGAAGCTTGTTCCCATGAGGCACAGGGTCTGACTGATTGGCATATGGCCGTGTCTGAACTGGGGTGGCAGAGCGGGCTAAAGAACGGTGATGGATTAAACCCAGATCTGTTGACTGGGTGTGAGTGTTTGATTGGTTCAGAAGCTCCGTCCATCACCACCCTCTTTTGTACCGCTTTGTTCGCCATAAGTTGGCAGGGTATGCTCAGACGTGAGTCACTTGCTCACTTTGCCACTATATTCAAGCAAGCCTGGCTGAAGTCGGCTGGAATGCCAGAAACCGGTCCTAGGAAGCTTGTTTCCGGTCCAGGAAAGGCATGGTTTGGCAGTTCTGGCTGGACTGTTCCCAAGAGGCACAGGGTCAGACTGATTTGCCGATGGTCATGTCTGAACTGGGGTGGCAGAGTGGGCTAAAGAACGGTGATGGATTAAACCCAGATCTGTTGACTGGTTGTGAGTGTTTGATTGGTTCAGATGCTCCGTTCATCACCACCCCCTTTTGTACCGCCCTATTTACAAGGCAGCATAAATAGGAGGCAGTGCCAAAATTAAGACCAGGGAAATCCAGGTCTTAACTTGGCTAAACAAGGAGAAATGCTTTACTTCTCCTCGTTTTTCCTTTTTCCATGTGTGCTGCCTTGTGCAGCACACATGAAAAAAGCAAAACGCGTTGGTTTGTTTATGTTCAGGAAGGTGACCCTTCCTGCACATAAACAATCTTTAAAAAAAATGGCATTTTGTAACTTCCATGTGTGCTGCATTAAGCAGCACACATCGAAGTGACAAAACTGCATTTCAAGATTGTTTATGTGCAGGAAGCGGGACATTCCTAGACACAAACAATCTTCCCCTGTACGCAGACACCCTTGCACTATATTTCAAGGGTGCCTGCGTTGCCGTTACACTGCAAAGTGTAGCACCAGCAAAGAAGAAAATGCAGGGATGTACCATATTCTTGTAAATATGGGGCAGTTCTGAGTTTCTGAAGTGGCAGAGCGTGTCGTTAAGCCGAGGAGACTAAAAAAACACTCTGCCACTTCTGTTGAAAATATTCCCCTTAGTATTTTATATTGAAAGAATTTGCAAAAATCTAAATATTTTAATGGGTAGGTTCGTGCTGCATCTCTGTGACTAACTTTTAAATGGTTGGTTTTATTTTGCAGTACAAGGCTCCTGGCAGGGTCAGACCGGAAACCCAAAGCAGCCCTGGCAAATGTTTTCAGACCAGTCCACATACAGTGCACACCAAAAGCAGTGAGTGAGCCTGACTACTACAAAGTGGGCTTTGGGAGGCTGTCCCCCTAAGAAATTTAGGAAAAAATGGTGCAGTATAAAACACATTTATCATTATAAATTGAATTGTATTATCTTTTAACGAATAGTAAATGAAGTCCTTACAATGCAACAGGATACTACAATCTTTGTTGAGTTTTTCAATGGTTCCCTTATTATCACCCTCCAACAGTGTCTCTCATCTCTTCATAGCCTCGGTTGCCACATGTATTTTATTTGTTTTATAGCATCTCGTGTACAATTGTAGGATGTCAGAGCACTTTACATCACACACTTATAGAGACAATGAATCATATGTGTAAATCAGTGTAAACAAAATGTTACATAAGGCAAAGGGGACTACAAGGTGTAGGATTCACATGTCATTCATACAGGTAGGCATTTTTAAAGAGTGCTTGGTCTGGAGAAGCACAAACTTGGGATTCAAAACATAACACAGTGGTTAGCATTGACTTTAACAATAAACATGTATTTACATCCAAATAAACCTTTTTACTAGCATCAGGATAATGAAAGACTGGGAAAAAAACATAAGATACTAACTTGTACCATGCAGTTTGCAAGCAGCTCTTTGATGAAAGATCACAGGTCACTGTGCTAGATTACGGTTGTCACTTATGAACTGCACAGTAATAAATGAATCTCTGTGACAAAAGCAGTAACACACTCACCTATGCACATAAAATACTGTTTTATAAAAAAATGCATGTTAGACGTTCTTTGCAGTAGGCTAACCCTCTGTGCTACATTAGATAACTCAAAGCTGTCACTGGACAAAACTCTCAGCTCTCTCAGCAGGTACATTAATCACTGGTATTATCTTGAAAAGTTTATTGGTGCTTGCAAACTGCTAATTATAAAAGGAACTTTGAAGGGTTTTTAAAACTGCTGCCTGGGACCCCCTGGGAATGTGTCAGGGACCCCTGGGGGTCCGCGGACCACAGCTTGGGAAACACTGCTCTAGACATCACTGGATGGCGAGTTAATCGGTGAAAAATGCCAAACCTGAATCGTGTTAAAAGATACCTATTGTATCCCCCGTCTAACATTAAAGATATGGTTGAACATCATAGGTTATTGAGGTCAGTTGGTGTTGGACTACCATGATTTTACTCATCTCTAGGGCCACTCTAAGTGACTCTAGATGAACCTTGCAGATTACTTTGAACTCCTTTCTAGATATAGAGTTTATCAACTCTGAAATGTTATAATAGTCTTGATGCCCAAGGTCAGTGAGAAAGTTTTTAACATATTTCAGCCATGCAATCTTGCTTGTGTGATCCAGGTTCATCGAGTCCTTAATAAGTCTTCTGTTTAGTCCCGTACAATTTGAGGCCTGAATTCTCTGCCAAAGTAGCACTAGTTGCATTTTAATCACATCCGAAATGTAAGAAATTCCCAACTCACTATGACAATTAAATACTGGGGAACTAGAAGGTACACCTAAAATAAACCTTAAAAAATCGTTTTCCACATGTTGTGTGGGGGATACATCATAATAACCCCAGACACCTGACCCAAATATCGCAATACTCACACATTTTGCTTGATATATCTTAAGAATGATCCCTGGAGGTCTTTTTTCCCATTTTCTTAGAGAAATTCACAATGGCCGCAGTCGACTTCATAAAAAGAAGGCTCCTGCTCTTGATCGCCGGTCCCCAGGAACCTGAATGCTGGAACAGGACACCCAGGTATGTAAAAGTGTTGTTGGAAACTACCCTGCTTGCACCCAATTGGAGACTTCTACATTTTGTCCCCCCCCCCCACCCACAGGTCACAATAAAGTTTTTTTTTAGCATTTAGTTTTAATCCTAAATCGTCCATATAGCTAGAATAGTAGGCATGGGCTTTCTGCAGACCTAACTGTGTCCGCGCCATGAGCAACGCATCGTCTGCAGGGAGACAATTGGTCATTTATTAACATACAGGGGGTCTCTCACCCCTACTGCCATCTCATGCTCCAAAGAATTGGTATATAGAGAGAACAAGAAAGGCACCAAGACAAAGCCTTGTCTCATTCCCCTCTCCATTTTAAACGGCGCAGTGCACTCCCCTTTAGTTCTAAACCGCATCCTGGCCATAGCCTGGGAGTACAGCTGTCACAGGAACTGTACCAAAACCTGGTCGACCTTCAGATAAGCCAGAATGTCCCACAATATGCTGTGTATAACACAGTCAAATGCAGCTGTAAGATCTACGAACGCCACATAAAATTTCCCTGCCTTTGCCTGAGTATACTTTCCAATTAAAATACTCAGATTTAAGACCTGCTCAGTTGTTCCTAAGCCCTGTCTAAAACCATACTGAACGTCGCTTAAAATAGTATTATCTTTTGCCCATATTTGCAATCTATCTAATACTATCCTACCAGCTTCCTTCATCAAGGAATCTAAAAGGGATATCAGGATGTAGCATGCTGGGTTTTCCTGATCTCCTTCTTAAAAAATCGGTACTATGACAGACTCTGCCCATGTTTTCATGAACCGCTCCACAGAGCAGGCTTGGAGGACCTGTGTTATCAAAGGAGACCATAATGTGGAACTTAACTTAAACAAGTCAATATGCACCACATCGGGGCCAGGGGTCTTGCCACCCTTACTTGAATGTATTGCTCCAGTCACCTCATCATGTGTAATTTGAAGTTCTATCGGTGAAAAAATGGAGCAATCTCCTACCTTGCAATCCAGAGAATCTGTCATGTTTTTTACATTCTCTTTTGTTTAATACACGCTTGAGAAAAAATCTATCCAAGTTTTCTCATCTATTGCGACCACTAATGTTGCAACATCTGATTTGGTAAAAAACGGTGCATTCACTGCCCTCCAGAATAAAGAACTATCCTTACTCAGTGATGCTTCATGGAGTGCAGACCAAGCATGTTCTTTTAGCTCTTTCTTTCTGGATTTTCTTGCCAGGTTATACATCCTTCTACATTCTCGAATTTCCCCCTGGTCTCTCATATTTCTATGTAGGGCTCTTTTAATTGTGAATATGTTTTTCCTCAATGTGAGTCAAACCACCCATTACTACAAATACGAGTGCCCTTCTTTTCCACTCTAAGTAAGTTTTGTATAGTCAAGGTTATTTGGGAAAAAGCACTCAAAATGTTATCATGGGTAGACATTTCCCCACAAGCACGTTTGAATTGAATCATATGCCTTTGTTATAATTTGCTTATTCAGTTCTGCGGGATCATGGCTAGACCAGCGTAAAGAACATCTGTTTAAATGGCAAAGAGAAATATTTTTAGTCCAAACTATTCATTACAATTTCGTTGGTCATCAGTAGTTGGAAAGAGAATGTTAATACTTTGGGGTAGATGATCGCTCATCACATATCAGTGGATTTTATAGTATGCAAAATAGTTAGCATAGCGGTTGGGGGCAATAATAGAATCTATTATAAATCATAAACCCCTACCTATGAAAGTTTTGTCAAAATTCACACTCGGAGAGCACAAACAGTTAGCAAACCCAAAATCATGTGACAACAAGAGTTCATTAGGCCTCTCCCCCTGTCAGGATGCTCAAAATGTATTGGGTGTTCATCCTCTTCTACCTCCAACCCACAGATACCAGGGCCAGCTTTTGCACTTAGGGTAACATTAAAATCCCCTCCCCCAACAATAATCATTTTAGTCCTTTTATTTACCCTTATTTTACTAAGATCATCACTAAGCATTTTCAAAATTACCCCCAGCTGTCCCTTTTCTACGTTATTATAGAAATGAATTCGACCAAGGTAAAACTAGAATCTAGGTGGATCAAAATAATTTGATAACAATATTTAGATTTTATCAATTCAATCTTTTGTACCCTCAACGGATTTGAGATGTAAACACAAATCCCCCCTTTTGGCCTCCCGTGAGTTGAGTGTATTGCAGGGGTATGATAGGTCTTAAATCCATCTGTGTGGATTTCATCTGTCACCCAAGTCTCCTGTAGACTCAAGATGTCAAATTTAGTGACAAACTCCGACCAGATGGAATTATTCACTTTATTACGGAGGCCCGCTACATTCCAAAAAAGCAGACTAGTATTTTTAGGGGCGATATAAGTCCAGAAACAGATTCTAACTGACAACTTGATTCAAACCTGGAATTCTCATCCTTACTTGATTAACTGGGCATACTTTCTTCCAATGCCTCCCCAGTCATAGGACCTGCCCCAATGACTTCACCCATATTGATCTTATTAACCAGTGGATCAATGCTCAGAATGTCATAGCAGAATTCACGGGTTATTCGATTATCACGATCCTTAACAAAAACCCTCTGGTCCTTTTGTCTGGATAGTCAGTCATTCATAACCAGAGATTGTAGAGGCCCAAATTTATTTGATACCTCCACATTATAGGAGAAATTATCACTAGGCTCAATAGGTGGATGCTTTCCTGTTTGCCAGAGTGGACATTTCGGTTGATAAAAATAACCCAGGGGGAGGACAGTAATGCCTGGATCAGTAAAGTTTCTACCCCAGGTTCTAAGTACAATTTCCCTTACCAGGGGTGTAGCACCAAAAGAAAGAACAACACAATCTCCTGGAAAACTTTTCCTACTGTTACCAACCCAGGTCACTCGCCTAACCATTTTAAATTCTCTTAACTTTTCCATTGTTAGTCCTATTCTCTTCCCTGAGCAATGGATAGTTTTGTTCATCAATGAGATCCATGTCTCATCTTCCCCTAGGGCCAGGGTTGGAACATTGGCTAAGATCACAGTAAAGGGTGTAGCTGCCGGGGGGGGGGGGTAGATTTAGGTTACATGAACTGTCATGAGTCTTAAACTTAATTGAACTAGTTCTTGTTGGAGAATCACTTTCATGTCTCACCCCTACATATAATTCAGAGGCACCCATCTATTTTTCAAGAGCCATCCCTCCCTTTATAGCTAAACTACTTTGTGTAGTTTCCGTCCCTGCCCTATCAGCCTTATCCTTTGCCCCTTTCTGTTTATCAGGTATTACAGGGGATTATTTTGATTTACACTTTGAGGTTGTAATGGGACATTGAGCATTCCCAGGTTACTCATATTCCCCTTTTTCATGATAAGACTCTGGTTTCCAATGACTTTCTCCACACCGGCTTCAATTTTCTCCAATCTAGCTTTCAGGGTGCTGAAAGACCGTTTGACATATTTAGTTAAATTCATGATCAAATGTAAGATTTTCTCACTCTCCGTAGGGGGACCGTTACCTATATTTGTTGGGCGAGGTATTATTTCCTTTTGGGTCTGAGGGTTCCCTTTTTTTCCCTTGTTGTTTTTTTAGGTTATTCTCAGGAGCGGCCAGGTTTGTTGCTCGTTGGGGTTTATCCAAATTCACAATTGAGCTTGGATTACAGTTTTTTTTATGGGGTTGTATTTCACCATCCAGTTCACGGATCGATATATTTTCGACAATAACCTGGATTCAGCCATTATTAGAATGCCCTGAATTCGAAGTTCCTAGAATACAGACTTCGTCTGTCCCTATATCGGGTGTAGATATTACCCTAACATTAATTGTTATCCCTGTAACTCCGTATTTAGGGCCCGATTCACAGAATGAACTCAAGACATTTGGCATTCACAGAATGCACTTACTACTATCTGGTATTCACAGAATGCACTCACTACTTTCGGGATTCACAGAATGAACTTACTACTTTCGGCATTCACGGAATGAACTTACTACTTTTTGGGATTCACAGAATAGATTTACGACTACTAACTTTACGTCCGCCACCGGGCCGTAATTTCCGCCACCGGGCCGGAATTTATGGCACTTTGGCGGACTTTACCACACATCAGCGCAAAATACGATTACGGGCCGTAAAGTACAATTACGGGCCGTAAATTACGATCACGGGCCGCAAATTACGATTACGGGCCGTAAATTACGATTACGGGCCGTTTGTCATGTTAGCCAAGAGGAAACACCTGGCCAAGGTCCACCCATCCCCCAACATGGATCAGCTGACACACAGCAGGCAACTCCCAGCCAACAGCTCCATTTTGCCATGGTGTATGCTGCCACTGCCTACCATCCCCCACCACGCTCCAGCTGAAGCTAATTAACACTAATTGACCAGTACCACAAAACACATAAAAGCAGCACACAGTGAAGGAACAGGTTTGGACACAGAGAGACTGTTACTACAACGCTTCCAGTGCCACAGAACATGGAGATGAGAAGGAAAAGAAATTTCACACCAGAGGAGACCACCATGCTAGTGGAATACATAGTAAGGCACCACAATCGACTACATGGGCTACCACCATATTGCACCAGTGGTGCACAAAAGCAAGAACTATGGCAGCAGATAGCCACTGCTGTCTCAGCCCTGGGGGTGGAGAGGCGAACTATACAGGACATTAAAAAAAGTGGCAGGAAGAAAAGCAGAGGGTCAAGGAAAAATTCTCAAGGATAGAACTGCGCAGATTCCTCCCTGCTGCATGCCCTGGACCCCGCATCCAGCTCACCCCACAGGAGGAGGATATCCTGTCAACAATACACCCCCACTCGGTCCATGGGCTACCTGTCAGTGACGTCCGCCACGTGGTACCAGGTAAGTGGAATGAAAAGAAAATGCGCATGAAGAGATTGTCTGTGTTACACTGTTATAGTGATCATGGAAATTGTCCTAAGTGCATATAAATATATGGTTAGTCAGAGACTCATGTGTCACCCACTACGTAGCACCACAAGTCCCAGCATGCTTTGCATCAGAAAAGGCTAATACCACCCCCACCCAATTAAAAACATGTGCACAGTACTGATGCCATACATACACAAACCAGCTAATTCAATAACTGTACATATTGACAGAAAATGTGCAATGACACATGGAAATTTAAAATTAAGTTAAATAAATAAATAAGCTAAAGACAAACAATAGCAGGGAAGTGCCAGTACCAATGTGACATGTGACCAATTCAACCCTTGCGCAAACACTGATGTGTCGTGTACATATGGTGGTGCACTGTGGTGCAGGGATAGACAGATGTGTGTTGAATCTGATGGTGTCTAGGGGGGGCTTTGCTGAAGTTGTGTTGCAAGAGCGTTGCAACTCCAACAATATCCATGCACTGCCCATACCTAACGTGCTGTGCCACTCCTGACGTCTGCTTCAAGGGGTCCGTAACACTTTTCCATGGGGTTCGTAGGCAACATTTTTAAAAGCACAGAAACTTTCTTGTATAATTAGCAGCTTTCCAGCAACAATAAAAGTGTCAAGAGAATGCCAGTGATCTATGTACCTGCTGGAGCATGAGGAGAATGTTGTTCAGTGGCAGCTGTAATTTAACTAATGTAGCACAGAGTATAAATGTGCCTACTGCAAAGAACGTATAAAATGCATCTTAAAAAACAGTATTGTATGTACCTAGGTTTGTGGTTACTGCTTTTGTCACAGAGATTCTTTTGTTACTGTGCACTTCATGAGTGACAATCGTAATCTAGCAGAGGGACCTATAAACTGTCATCAAAGAGCTGCTTGCAAACTGCATGGTACCAGTTTGTAACTTAAATATCTCCCAGTTATTAATTATCCTGATGCTGCAAAAAAGAAAGTTTTGGGTGGAAAAACATTTTGTATGCTAAAGTCAATGCTAGCCACTGTGTCATGTTCTGAATCCTGAGTTTGTGCTTTTCCAGACCAAGCACTCTTTAAACATTTCATATACACACTAATTTACATATACGATTCTATGTCTCTATATGTGTGTGATGGAAAGTGCTCTGACATTCTACATTGATATGAAAGATGCTATAAAACAAATGAAATACATTTGACAGAGGGCCTATTACTTCAATATAAAACACTAAGGGCCAGATGTACGATCGGTTTTAATATGTGCAAACGTGTTCGATAACCCGTTTGCGCATGCAAAAACCTATTGGGCCATGTACATAGCCGATTTTGCGAGTAGCAATTTGTTTGCAACTCTCTAAATAGGTTTTGCAACTTGCTATTTGGAAGCGGCATTCCCTTCCAAATAGCGAGTCTCAAAACCATGTACAAATGTTTGTGGTCGCAAAACAGTCTCAATTACCATCTAGTTCAAGTAGATGGTAATGCATTTGCAAATGGGAAGGGGTCTCAAGGGGACCCCTTCCCCTTAGCAAATGCATGCAAAATTTTATTTAAAGGGCAGGCAGTGGTCCCAGGGACCTCTGCCTGCCCTTAGAAAATGTAAAGACAACTTTTCATTTACTTGATTGATTTTATTAAATGCATTGTAAACAGGGAGCATTTTGTTTTCAAAACTAGGCCTGGGCGTAGTTCGTGTAGCCGCACTCCGCGGAGCTACGCGAAGATGCACTTGCACTCCGAGAACTACGCATAAGTCCGCGAACATGCGTAGTAGCTTGCTTGACCCGTTCGCGAGCCGTTTTTCGTCTTCAGGAGCGCCGTGGAACTCTGGAACCTGCTCGACACCACATCTCCAGACGTCGCCTTCCTCACGGAAACATGGATGAACGCCTCCTCAGCGCCCGACATCGCCGTCGCCATCCCGGACGGATACAAGATCACCCGGAGAGACCGCGTCAACCAGACAGGGAGGAGGCATCGCCATCGTCCACAAGAACACCATCCGCATCACGACCAACTCAGACGACACCCTCACAGCCGCCGAACATCTTCACTTCCAGATACACACTGACCCCAAGACCACACTCAGAGGCACCCTCATCTACAGACCCCCAGGACCTTGCACACAATTCAGCGAAGACATTGCAGACTTCATCAGCCCGCACGCCCTCGCCTCCGCTGACTACATCCTCCTAGGGGACCTCAACTTCCACCTGGAGAACAACAACGACAACACCACCACCACCCTGCTGGACAACCTCGCCAACCTCGGACTCATGCAACTGGTGAACACCCCCACCCACTACGCCGGACACACGCTTGACCCAGTCTTCTCCTCCAGCAAGTACATCTCCTTCAGCCACTCCACCGGACTCCACTGGACAGACCACAGCTGCGTCCACTTCAGCTTCAGAAAGACCATGACTCACCACCACCCGCAAAAAGTTCCAGGCAGGAACTGGAACAAGATCACCACCGACCAGCTCACCACTTTACTGAGCCAGAACCCTCCCGCCAGCTCAACGGACCCCAACCAAGCAGCCAACAACCTCACACAGTGGATAACCAATTGCGCTCGCCCAACCAGCCTCGACCACTCGCAGTCCGGCTTCCGTGCCAACCACAGCACCGAGACCGCTCTCATCAAAGCCACTGACAACATCCGAGCCCTGCTCGACAACTGGGAAACAGCGGCCCTCATCCTCATGGACCTCTCCGCAGCATTCTATACGGTCTGCCACCGCACCCTAGTGCAGCGCCTCAGCAACATCGGAATCCAAGAGAAGGCTCTGGAGTGGATCATCTCGTTCCTCACCGGAAGAACCCAGAGAGTCCGCCTCCCCCCGTACAGATCCAAGGCCACCGAAATCATATGCGGCGTACCACAAGGATCATCACTCAGCCCCACCCTCTTCAACATCTACACTAGCCTCCTCGCAGCCATCGTACGCCAACACAACCTTAACATCATCTCCTACGCCGACAACACCCAGCTGATCCTCTCCCTCACCAACGACCCAGGAACCGCCAGAACCAACCTACACGAAGGGATGAAAGACGTAGTCGAGTGGATGAGGAACAGCCGCCTGAAACTGAACTCAGACAAGACGGAAGTCCTCATCCTTGGATCATCACCCTCCGCCTGGGACGAATCCTGGTGGCCCCCTGCCCTGGGCAGCGCACCCAAACCAACGGACCACGCACGCAACCTGGGCTTCATGCTGGACTCCTCCCTCTCGATGACCAGACAAGTCAACGCCGTCTCATCATCATGCTTCAACATCCTACGCATGCTCCGAAAGATCTTCCGATGGCTCGCCACCGAAACCAGGAAGACGGTCACACAGGCACTCGTCACCAGCCGACTGGACTACGGAAACACCCTCTATACCGGAACCACAGCCGGGAAACCCTTTGTGGGTATCTGTGCGCATTACAAATGCAAAAAATAAATAAATAAATAAAATAAACTCCAGAAAAGACTCTAACACATCCAGAACGCCTCCGGACGACTCATCTTGGACATCCCCCGAAACAGCCACATCTCCGGACACCTGAGAGACCTTCAATGGCTCCCCGTCAGCAAGAGAATCACGTTCCAACTCCTCACCCACGCACACAAGGCCCTCCACGACCTGGGCCCCAGGTACCTCAACAACCGCCTGACCTTCTACACTCCCACCCGCCAGCTACGATCGACCAGCCACGCCCTCGCCGCCGTGCCACACATCCGAAGATCCACCATGGGAGGAAGATCCTTCTCCTACCTGGCCGCCAAGACTTGGAACTCCCTCCCCATCCACCTCCGCCTGACCCAAGACCACCTCTGCTTCAGGAAGCAACTCAAGACATGGCTGTTCGAGCAGTAGCGGCCCTCCCTACCCCAAGCGCCTTGAGACCCTCTGGGTGAGTAGCGGGCTATACAAATATCCTGATTGATTGATTGATTGATTGCCTGCATGCTCGGGATGTGTAGCGCGCGAAGTTACCCATGAGGTTTGTCCCGCCCGCTCGCGTCCCCTTATTTCCGGTCACTACTAACGTGTTCGCGAGTTATTCTGTGCCAGATTGCAGTTTCTGCGTGTTCGGCAACTCGATCTTACCGACAAGCATCCTCGCGCACGCGAAAATGCTATTGAGCGCGCGAGAACTACGCTACGCAGCAGTTTGCGGAGTATTCAACAACTTCGCGTTCTCCGCGGAGCGCGGAGTTGCCGAAACTCCGCAAACTCCGCGAACGGAGCGTAGTTCTTCGCCCAGGGTTATTCAAAACTGCTTTATTGAAAAGCTGTCCCCGACATGGTGGCCTGCAGAGCCCAGCAGGCCACCATACCTGGGAGGGCTGGCATTCCCAATGGGCTTGCAAATTGCGAGAGGCTCATTAATATTAATGAACCTCGCAATTTGCGACCCCATTGGGAATCCCAGACAGTGTCAAACACACTGTCGTACATTTCATTTAGCGACTCGCAATTTGCCACTCGAAATGTGCAGCAAATTGCGAGGCGCTAAATTAAATGGTCGCACATCTTGCCCCAAAATCCTTAGTACTTTGAGTATTTGTTTTGTGTGCACACGTGTGTATTATTCTCAATTACTGATAAAATGATTGAAATTTAACTCATACAAATTGCATGGGGGTCCCCGGCTTACAGTGGTAACTCAATGGGGGTCCTCAGGAGTCAAAAGTTTGGGAACCACTAAGGTAGATTACACTGACTCACTTGGACGCGGCATATTCCAAAGGAGTGCACACCCTGCCTACCTCCAAGCTGACGTTGTGCAGGGCCTCACAACATGACGATTCACCATAGTAGCGTCACGGTGCGAATAATCCTAAATGTGTTGTCTGTTGTACACCACTGTTGTGTCACAGAAGTGATGCAACAACAGTGTAAATCTATTTTTCCCAGGGGCTTGTTAGCCTGCCACAAAAGTCTCCAAAAAGTACATCACCCTGTGCCGGCCTAAATCACAAAGCAGATGGTGAGAGTATCCTCTGATGTGAACATGTCCAACACCTATCCTGTTGTCCAATTTCCAATCTGCCACGTCATTACATCCCCAACACACCACTGCTCCTACCTGCCCCGTCTGCGGCAGTTCCACGCAATACTGTTATCACACAGAAGATATGGGCAAATCCCCGAAACGTTACACAAGCACATTTCCCATTTGTCTACTTTTCTCTCTTCTCACCCATTGACACATCCAGTCAGAGCACCGACAACTTCAGTAGCAGAGGTCACCGCATCGCATAGGAGGAATCAGCAACGTACCGATGAAGGCATGTCAACCACACTAACTGGTAAGTCAAAGTGGACAGGAGATGGTCAAAATGCATACATCATCAGAAGACAACAGAGGGACAAATAGTGCCCAGCTATGTAAGAAAACCATTTATGCTACATTTGCTGCATGACAATTGGAGATGTCAATGGACATTCACCTTTAACATATGACATTTGTGAACAGCGAAAGACAAATTATAAAATGTCTTGCCTCATCATACCTTTGTAAATGTGGTACACAACATGTATTCCACCAACAGACCTAGAACGGGGAAAGCAATCCTGTAATCGAGGGCCACAACAAGTCAAAAGGGTGTACACACCATATTGTAATAGTGTTTGTAGACATAATCAAGAAGTAGCATTTGCACCGATACGGAAATGAAGACCAAACGGGGAGATACCAGTCTCTGTAGTATTGACAATGCATACACTGTCCAACTTTTAATCTTTCATACATACTTTGTTCAGCACAGTCCACACAGCTGATCATGTACTGCGTACATTGGATGGATAATTTTCAGACATCAACAAAACACGATACTGGACTTTACCTCTGGATTCGTAGGCATGTCATTGTGATATAGGTAGCATCAAGGTAGTGGGCCCAATCTAAGTTATATGTGGGATCGCTCATTATATAATGTATGCCACACTACTGCAACGGTGGTGACCATGACTGCTTGTGCCCGTCCTGTGCCAGGAATCCAATGCATCACATGTGGCAGCAGGAATATAAAGTTGCCAAACAAACTTATCATTGTAGGTACAATGCCGTCCTCCCATAACCCCAGACGCCCACTGACTTCTGCTACTAGGTTGGACTTCACATCTGTCCAGGGATCACAGACTGCTCCGGTGCTGGGCCACGGTAAGTCAAGCTTGCTGAATGCTAATTAATTGTGCCTTTCACCTCCACCATATGTGTTGTACAACACTTTTATCCTGCATCACAATATGCTCACATGGGGCATTTGAACACATGGCCGATCAGACCCTGGTGGCAAATGAGATGCTGACACAAAATGTATGCCAAGTGTGTGCACAATGGACATACAATATAACAATGTGTCATAAGAAAAGTCCACAACACAACAGGCTTGCAAGTCAATGATATGCTAAATCCCTAGCAAACTTAACATGGTCAAATCAATATGAAATTGGCATGGCTGAGGCACACACTGGTGCCAGTTGTGTACCTGTGAGATGGGTGTAGGGGCTGCTAAGGTGATTCTTCATGCAGTTACACCTGCAACATTATTTTGCTGAAGAGCAACAGGATAATCCAGTGCAGGTGCGTAGATTCAAAGCTTCTCACCTCATCTGCAATGTGTGATCTAATCCAAATGTTGTCTTCTGCTTGCCTCCCTTCTACCATATCCACATGTATAGGTGAGTGTATGAAATATGAGGTTTGGATGTCTGCTGCACACACAATACACTATCTGTTGTCATGTAAGTAGTACCATGATGTTGGAAATGGAGCATGGGAACAGAGAACACTCAAAGGATGGACATTAGTAATCTGTGTTCTCTCATTCAATAATGAGCTGTGTGACCTCATGGGTAGGGAAGCACATATGGGCAACATCAGGCCCCTGACAATTGCACATCTCACACATGAACTCCTATCTGACCTGTCAACAGACAACATTACACCCATGAAAATAGTCAGTCACAATGGTAAGGGTGAAATCAGTAACCTTCTCATACAAGTCCGTCAGTTGATGTGTCATCTTATTGATGTCAGTGCCGCATGGCTGTAAGCTTGCAAATGCTGCTTGAGAGCAGGTGCCCACATGTTAAGTCAATGAGCTAGGCATGCTGCACAGCGTCCTTGATTATCCACAAATGGCTAATGAGAATGCCATTTGTTCTCATACCTACAATCCGTTGTACGAAAATATGGACATGTATTTCTCATCACAGGTGCTGACAGGATGAGACCACTGCAGCGGACACCATCCCGGGGGATGCATGACATCCTGGCTGCAGCTGTGAAACTGTCACGCACCTGTCCCTCAGGTAAATCGGGCATGAGGAGTGTCAACAGCTTAGATTACAAAGCCATTACATAGATCGAGATCCCCTTCTACATGAAATCAACAGTTGTTGATTACAAAGTGAAATACAGACCAGGAGTGACACATATGCATGTCTGTCATTTGGTGAGGCAGATTGTTGAGAATGTTGTTTCTACCCTCTACAGCTATGTCTACAACAACTATGGTGAGACAGGTGCAGCAGGATAGACTAGGAGGGAACACAAAGGGACAGAGAGTTGTGGCTGGAACTGGTGAGTTTGCTAGTATCATGTAGATCTCCGTGTAACACCTCAGGGCTATGGTGTGAGCGGCCATTTGTGGTGGTACCCAAACCAGATCACATGATCCTCATCTGCTGATGCAAGGTGCAGTAAATACAACCCTGGTGTTGCTGCACATGTAATACCAGGCACCACACGGGAACGTGACACACAAGGAGTATGGGGGGAAACAGTGTGGGGCAACGGACAGGGGGAAACATTGACGGTGGTATGGGAAAGCACTTGGGAGATGAAAGACGTTATGGCTGTGTTCAGGGACTGGAGTTGGGTGCCAATGTTGTCCATAGATCGGACTAGGTGCGCTTGCATCAAGCGTATCTCCAGACACACCTGTAGCAAGATGCAAGTGGACATGTCAGGTTGACCCTCGACCATCCAACTCAAGTCCCCTGGCACAGCCACAGGAGGAACAGCACCGGCACTGGGGGGGGACACACAGAAGGGACATGGTGCCTCAGGTCCGGAGCGGCTGGGTTTGGCTTGGCGGCTAAGAGGAGGGAGACAGGTATCAGGGGATTGAGCAGGAGCCCCCGATGGCATGGGGGACTCTAGAGGTACGGTGGGGCATATGGCAGGTCCAGATGGAATGTTGGCCTTGCCCGGGGACACATCTTTGTGACCCACTGGTGATGTACGTGTGGGTGAGGGGCTATCTCCCACATCATGGTCCGAGGTGTCCGGTCCTTCACCCCCCCTTCAATGTCCACAGCCTCCACCTGGGACATAGTACCAGTGTCGTTTTCGTCTTCATCCAGGGTGGGTGACACCCTCTGGCCTGCAGATGTTGATGGCCCCCCTCCTCCTACTCCTCCTCCTCCTCCTCTTCCTCCTCCTCCTCTCCTTCATCACTGGAGGAAAGAGGGTTTAGCCGTCGCCGAACTGATGGTCTACTTCTCTGGACTTGTTCCTGCGGATCTCCTGTCTCATCAACCGTGCCGGCAGAGGTGTAAGCAAAATCGTGATGTGGTGGTTGTTCCATGCATGACGCTACACATACATAGAATAGCCTAGGTCCAAATTTGTTTATCTCTGATCACACTGTACAGATATCAGGGGGCGATTTACAACTTCTGGCGCATCTCCCCTAATCAGCAGAGGTGTGTCTGATGAGTTGCAACGCATCAGCCCACCCGTGCGTCACCCCTGATGGACCACATGTACAAAGTGGCACACCGTGGCGCTTGGGTGGGCAGATGTGTGATGCATCCCCGGTGGAAGAGCCGGGCTTTGCTGGAGTGGCGTGGCAAGTGCAAACCCGCCTCCAGCAAGGCTCGGGGGTGCACGATCGCTAACATGCTGCGGCAATTCTAACACCTGCTTCAAGCAGGTGCATAGATTTGACTTCGCTTGGCCCTAATAGTGACTTAGTGGAATCTTGTAGTTTCACTCAGCCACTTTTAGGATGTGATCCTGCACCGTATGCGTCACGTTGTAATAATCCAGCAGCATGGCGCTTTGTGTGCTCCGCCGCTGCGTCACTAAAGTGACCCAATGGCGGTGCAAAGAGGCGCAAGTGCCTTGTTGATCTGCCCATCAGTCCTTATGGACTAAATGGTGGTTGGAAGCACACTGCCTCACACTCGCAGCACAGTTTGCCCCTTTGCATCCGGGTATATGCTGTGTACAGTACTAACTTACTCCTGAATCATCTGTGTTTGCTGGGAATGCTGCCAAGTTATTCTCAGGTCACAGTAACACTCACAGGCACACAGCAAACCAAGATGATTTACTTTGCTCTCTCTGAAACTGCAGCTCTCTACTGATGTAGCGCTCATTCCAGGAACACGTGTCTAGAGATATACAGCAAAGTCAGCAGCAAATTTGGTGTATGACTCCAGATTATTCCAAAGTAAGTTTGGAATGTGTACTGCATTTACCAGGATGCAAAGGGACAAACCATGCTGGGACTGTGAGGCAGTGTGCTCCCAACCCCCATTCTGTCCATTTTCTTACATTACATGTATGCACACTGTCATATACTGATTTGAGTTTGATATGGACATCTCATGTGTATTATTGTGGCTTGCGCAACTGCATTATCCAAACTTCAACCTTGGCATTGTTGTGATCTGTGTGTCGTGTCACTGCTGCATGTACCAGTTCAACTACAAGTCCACCAGAGGAGAACATGAAGAGTCCAGATATAATAGATATTGGCTATTGATATTGATTTGCAGCTATTTAACGTCTGGACAAGTGACATCTGCTTTGTAGCATTGTATGGGACAAGACAAATGTGGGTCACACATCCACGTGGGGTCTGGAGTACTCCTCTAGCTACATTGTGTGTCTAGCCTTTTGATGTCCCCAAACATCTTCGGACAATCCAGTGCCACATAGTGGCTTACTTGACTAACAAGGTATTGCAGTACACCGCTGAACAGTGGTGGGCGGTTGTGTCAGCTACCTGTGCATGTAAAATGTCATACAGGCCACTGAGGGTGAGAAGTCTGTCAGTGGACACACCTTGCAGACCTATGAAAACTTGTGAGTGATGCAAGGATATCAATATCTGTTTTGACTCCAAGGCACATGATGATCTGTCTCAATTGGAACACAACGCTACAGGTGCAATGCTAATCACAACATCCAATCCCCTATGGCCTGCCATGTGCAGACTGGACAGTCTCTGTACCATCGCTCATCCAATGCACACATCCGTTATGATAGACGTGGTACAATTGTAGTGGTGCTGGCAGAGCAGAATTCAATATGGATGCATGAGTGTGGCTCATTTACCCAGTTGTCATGAGAAAATTACAACTCCCAAAGTGCACTCTGGCCTGTATAGTCCATATGCCACAGTGTGCCTCTAAAAACTTGGTGACTGCTGCTTGGACATGGAATTGGCTAATGGAGGCATGGGACACACAATGGCACAGCACTGTTTCACTCACATCATACTCCCAGGCTCATATTGCATATGATGCACTTACTAGGTCTATGCTGCTCGTGCTCCTCCAGCTGAGCATTGAGGGTTGGCCACGCTGCTCGTAGGACCCTCCTGTACAGTGGTGAGAGGCGAGGACGATGTACATGGTGCTGGGAGGACAGGCCAGCCAGCTCCGTAGCCTTGTGACGGGCCCACCGCTTCAGGTCCTCCCAGCGCTTGCGGCACGCCCTAGCCCTCCTGGTGGACACACCCACTGCACTGCAGCGTTAGGCGATGTTGGCCCATAGCCTGCCCCGGGCTGCAGTGCTCAGCTGGTGCTCAGGGTCCCCATATAGCTGAGGGAATTTCTCCAGCACCCCCTCCACCAAGATGTCCAATTCCCTGTCTGAGAAAGGGGGGGCTCTCTCCTCCTATTCCTCAGCCATTATGGGGAAATTGGTCAGATGAGAGCAGCAGGATGCCTGAGGATCTGATCAGTGAAAGAGGATGACTCTGAATGACCACAAAATGGCTGCCAAGTACTTCCTGTAAAGTATTTCCTGTCTCCCACTCGATGTATTTCCTTGCCTGTATGCAATGATGTGTTCTAGTTTATTTTCGTAATTTACGGCCCGAATTCGTAGTTTCCGGTTCCGGGGCGTAGTTTACGCGCACGCGCATTACGATACGCCGCCGGAAACTACGATTTTGCGCCGTAACTTGCGAAAATGACACGGAACACATTATTCCATACAGGAAATGTTATACAGGTAGTGGGAGACAGGAAATGCATCAAAGGAAGTATTTTGCAGCCATTTTGTATTCATCCTGGGCCATCCACAATCAGTAAACAAATCCACTGCCATCCTGTTGTTCTGATGTAGGAGAAAGTGAAAGGACAATGCAGGTGTGATTCATAATTATGTATCAAAAGGGGGAACAGTTCATTTCATGTCATTTATGCACTGACAGGGGGTAGGGGGCTGACAACAATGGATACTTTAGTTTGCAAGAGGTTTGAAGCAAATCCATGGTGGCAGAGGGGAGTTAGGGCCTAGCTGCAGAGCGTGCGCGGAGTGATTTTGGAAATTGGCAAGAAAATGACTGTCCCCATTTTTGTACTTTTGCTTTTTGGCTGTTTGGGGGTCTTCTACTAGTTTTCTCCTGGGTTGACGGCTCTGGGGCCATTGCTGGGAAGCTCTAATACCGGATAAAAGTGGTTGGACCAAATCGGAGGTGGAATTTTTTGTGTTTTTGCTGACTTGCTTGCCTTTGAGGTGCTCTTTGGGGGGGTTCGGGGTGTTTGTGGGTGAGTTTTGGGGTCTGGGAGCACTGCTGGGACAGTCTAATCTTGATTGAATTTGCTTTTCAGGAAATCCGTGGTGGAAAACGGGAGTTATGACCTAGCTGCACAGCGCGTTTGGACCGAAGGCCGAGAAATATTGTAAGTATGAGATTTTCCTTTTTGGCTGTTTGGGGGTGTTGTGCTTTTTTGCGGGTGGGTTGGCGGGTCTTGGGGCATTCCTGGGAAGGTCTAATACCGGATAGAAGTGGTTTGGACAAAATCCATGCAGAACTTTTTTTTTGCTATTTCTGACATTTTGCTCAATGTAACGTTTTCGGGGGCCTGTGTGGGGGGCTTCCTGGTGTTTGTGGGTGGGTTTTGGGGTCTGGGAGAACTGCTGGCTATGGATACTTTAGTTTGCAAGAGGTTTGAAGCAAATCCATGGTGGCAGAGGGGAGTTAGGGCCTAGCTGCGAGTGATTTTGGAAATTGGCAAGAAAATGACTGTCCCCATTTTTGTACTTTTGCTTTTTGGCTGTTTGGGGGTCTTCTACTAGTTTTCTCCTGGGTTGACGGCTCTGGGGCCATTGCTGGAAAGCTCTAATACCGGATAAAAGTGGTTTGGACCAAATCGGAGGCGGAAAGTTTTTTTGTGTTTTTACTTACTTGCTTGCCTTTGAGGTGCTCTTTGGGGGGGTTCCGGGTGTTTGTGGGTGAGTTTTGGGGTCTGGGAGCACTGCTGGGACAGTCTAATCTTGATTGCATTTGCTTTTCAGGAAATCCGTGGTGGAAAACGGGAGTTATGACCTAGCTGCACAGCACGTTTGGACCGAAGGCCGAGAAATATTGTAAGTATGAGATTTTCCTTTTTGGCTGTTTGGGGGTGTTGTGCTTTTTTGCGGGTGGGTTGGCGGGTCTTGGGGCATTCCTGGGAAGGTCTAATACCGGATAGAAGTGGTTTGGACAAAATCCATAAGGAAAAGCCTTTTGGCACTTTTTGTAACTTAGGGTTCGTTAGGGTTAGCCCTAGCAGCAGGATTGCATGTGTTTCGGGGTGTTCTAGATTTTTGCAACTGAGTTCTGGGGTCTTAGAGCACTCGTGAGAATGTGTAATTTTGGTTGCAAGTAAGCATTGGCGAATTTTGCGAATCTGGCGTTCGCGAATTTGCGGATTTGCGAACTCGCAATCCGCAAAATCCGCGAATTCTCGCGAATTTGCGGATTTTTATTTCTTTTGTGTTCGCAAGGATTTCTGCCAGTTCGCAAGGGTTTTGTACCAATTCGCAATTGCGAACTTACATGTCGGCTCGCCACGGTCGCGATTATGTTGTTTCTACGTCTGGTTCATCATCACAGGTTCCCAGCACCCTCTGTTTCACCACTGCCACCCTCTGTTTCACCCTTGCCACCCTCTGGTACATCAATGCCACCCTCTGGTTCAACTCTGGAGGGGCCCCAGTCAGGAAACACTATAGGGAATGGTTACTAATGATGAATTTGAACTTTTGCACCTGCTGCTGAGTGCTTTAAGTTTAGCAAAACTCGTTTTTCTTCAGAACAGCAAATGTAATGCCAACAAACTTACTTGTGAAAGTTTATTTCTAATCCAAAAGTGATCCAAAGAAAGTCAAAAGGCCTCAAATCCAAAAAAGGGCAGGCAAATGTCAACCTGAGGAGTTATTCTGATAAAAATCATAATTTTCAGAAGGTCTATGCTGCTTGCTAGTGGATTTCTTGTGCAGAATTGCAAATTTTGTAATTTCGCGAGTGCAAGATTGTTGCTGCCCGCCACACCTACATGTTCGCAATTGCGAACTTACACCGCACGCCGCATAATTGTATCACCAAGAAAAAAAAATCCGCTGTAAATTCGCGAGCGTTCGCGGATTGCGAATTTACCGAAAATCCGCAAAATTCACGAGCGTAACGGATTTTCCGCCCATGCTTAGTGCCAAGTCATTTGAAAATCCATGGTGGGAAAGGGGGGATTTGGCATAGTTAAAGAAAGCCTTTGCCACTATTCTTAACTTGGGGCTCGTTAGAGTTAGCAGTATTTCTATTGCATTTGTTTGGGTGGGGGGGTTTTCGAGTCTTGGAGCGATGCTGGCTATGGATACTTTTGCTTGCTTGCAAGTGGTTTGAATACAATCCACGGTGGGTACAGGGGTATTTGGGCCTACTTTTACTTTCTAAGTACGTTTTGTCAGCAGTTTTCTGCTAGGCCTCGTTTTTTGGCGTTCGCGAATTTGCGGATTTGCGAACTCGCAATCCGCAAAATCCGCGAATTCTCGCGAATTTGCGGATATTTGTTTTTTTTGTGTTCGCAAGGATTTCTGCCAGTTCGCAAGGGTTTTGTACCAATTCGCAATTGCGAACTTACATGTCGGCTCGCAACGGTCGCGATTATGTTGTTTCTACGTCTGGTTCATCATCACAGGTTCCCAGCACCCTCTGTTTCACCACTGCCACCCTCTGTTTTACCCATGCCACCCTCTGGTACATCAATACCACCCTCTGGTTCATCATCACTGTAGATTATGGGGGGAAAAAGCAAGCACACCTGCCCAGCTATAACTGACATGAATTAATTTGGGGTTGATTTATTAATGTGTCACTGTTTTAAAATTCCAGTCTGCACCTGCTTCCTTATCTGTAATTTGCTTTCTGTTGCAGTGCAATTATTTTTTCCAGGGCCTTTGTGGCCTACTTGTAGCTATTCTATGATCCGGCTGTGAGGGTCAGAGCAGGGTCATACAATTGTTGCAACTAGCAACTGAACTCTGGAGGGGCCCCAGTCAGGAAACACTACAGGGAATGGTTACTAATGATGAATTTGAACTTTTGCACCTGCTGCTGAGTGCTTTAAGTTTAGCAAAACTCGTTTTTCTGCAGAACAGCAAATGTAATGCCAACAAACTTACTTGGGAAAGTTTATTTCTAATCCAAAAGTGATCCAAAGAAAGTCAAAAGGCCTCAAATCCAAAAAAGGGCAGGCAAATGTCAACCTGAGGAGTTATTCTGATAAAAATCATCATTTTCAGAAGGTCTATGCTGCTTGCTAGTGGATTTCTTGTGCAGAATTGCAAATTTTGTAATTTCGCGAGTGCAAGATTGTTGCTGCCCGCCACACCTACATGTTCGCAATTGCGAACTTACACCGCACGCCGCAAAATTGTATCACCAAGAAAAAAAAATCCGCTGTAAATTCGTGAGCGTTCGCGGATTGCGAATTTACCGAAAATCCGCAAAATTCGCGAGCGTAACGGATTTTCCGCCCATGCTTAGTGCCAAGTCATTTGAAGAAAATCCATGGTGGGAAAGGGGGGATTTGGCATAGTTAAAGAAAGCCTTTGCCACTATTCTTAACTTGGGGCTCGTTAGGGTTAGCAGTATTTCTATTGCATTTGTTTGGGTGGGGGGGGTTTCGAGTCTTGGAGCGATGTTGGCTATGGATACTTTTGCTTGCTTGCAAGTGGTTTGAATACAATCCACGGTGGGTACGGGGGTATTTGGGCCTACTTTTACTTTCAAAGTACGTTTTGTCAGCAGTTTTATGCTAGGCCTCGTTTTTGAGATCTGATTGGGGGTCTTCTACATTTTTGCGACTGGCTTTAGTAAGGGTCTGGGTGGGAGCACTGCTGGGAAGGTCTAATTTTGTTCTAAAACACAGTTTACAGTACACCTAGCTTGAGGGGCAAGATCCGCTAAATTAATTTGCCCATACTTATTTATCCTTCAAAAGGTGACTCAGACAGAGTACGCACTTTTAAAAATATTGTACTGTCTATTAGGAAAATCAAAGTGTGACTTTTTGCACTACACAGCGTACATACCTTATATTTATTTATCAGTGGTGTTGTAATATCACTTCCTGTTTTTCGTTCAATAATTACAGGCCGTGTTTCAGTCTGTGCGATGGGGAAAAAAGGATGGAGTCAGGCTTCACATTAGCGAGCCACAATTCAGCATCCGCCAGGCAGGCAGTGGACAGGGTGTCTTCTGGTCACCAGCATTGATGGACGAAGCGTCAGCTGGAATGGAGGAGTGCCGCTAATAGGAGGAATTGTTTGCTGCATGCAACTTACTTACCAAATTCAACAGGACAACTACAACAACATACAGATACAGTATCCATTGTTTTCTTCTATGAGTGTGACTGCATTTCTTGGATCTCTCTCTGCTTCTAAATTGATCCCTACAGCCATTCTATAAAGGTTTTACTTCGGCTATTTTTTAAACCTAATTTAATGTAAGAAGTGTTTCTCTGAGTGCAGAGATAGGCAAGTGAAAACGTTGCAGCCCTGTACTGTCGCATTCTAGTACTACTTACTTTTCAGTAACAATGCATGCAGTATTGCATGCACTTCCTTTATGTCACTTAAAAGATTTATGGTTAGCTTTCTACCCAAAGATTTCTTTATCTTCAATTATTGTTTGACCATGCTGTGCTTTTTTTTTCTTCTCTCAACAAAACCTACCCAAAAAGAAACGCCCATTCCCATCCATTTCCCAAACCCTAACCCTCTTCCCCCGAGCTGTGTGGTTTTGCTTGATGTGTGACTAAATGACATCAATATTTCCACACACTTGCTGGGGAGGATAAAGTCATAGCAACAGGCTGGTGAAGGAATCCGAGGATATATTCTAGACTTACTCAGCTTCAGTACTATTTCTTGTAGTAGTAGCCAATGTCAAAGAAATCCAAAACAAGTACAAGTTATACTTTCAATACTTTACCATTTGTTAGGCTACATTGTGGCACTGTTCTAGTGTACTGTCACCTGCTATATTCTCTATCGTACCGTTGTAATGCTACATTAAGGACAAACCAGGTTTCATTTTCTTTTTTTCCATGGGCATGCAACTGCTACTGTGTCACACCACTAGTACCACCGCAATGAGGAGGACATTTCATCCGCCCAGGATTGCCAACCTTAATCGCCATTTCCCGTGGAGCCAGCCCTGGGTCTAGCCCTACTTTCAAACACAAATTACAGGTAAGATAAGCGTTTGGTTGGAGGTAGTATAATGGAGTATTAGGAGAGACGAGAGATTGACGGTAGTACTACTAAAGTCCTAGGACTCTTCAGGAAAACAAACTTACTGTTAAACCCCCACCCACCAGACTCAAAAGCAGTAAAAAACAGGTATGGTCAGATAAAGTTTCAAAAAGTATATTTTTGTAGCCCTAACAAAATAATCTCCCGCAAGACCCTCCCTAACCCCAACGATTGTCCTTCAAAAGTCCCAAAAACAACCCAACTCCCAATTCCCACCCCCAAAAGTCTCTAAAAAAGGGGCAAGGGACACTACGGCAGGGTGCTGTTGACTTTAGTGGCCAGGGCATCATACTCCTTGCGGAGGGTGGCATGGTCGAAGCGGAGTCCCTCCACCAAGTTCCTATAGGTTAGGACCTCCTGCTCCAGGTAGGACACTCTGAGGCATAAGCGGCCCTGGCGTGCCTTGCAACTCCTGTGGGGGGTAGCTGCTGTCTTTGCTGCTCGGCGGTGGCGGTTGGCTTTGGTAGCCCGGCTCCGTACCGCTGGAGCACTGCTCTGGCTGGCAGCCCGTGGGGGCACGGAGGAGGATGCAGCTGTCCCAGTGGATGTTGTTGTTGTACCGGTAGACTGCGTGTCCTCCTCTTCCAGGGCCACCAGCCGCCGATATTCGGCGACAGTGGCATCCAGCCTCCATTGCCGGGCCATTCGAGCCAGCTCCCTCCTTGATGGTCTGTTTGATTTGGAAGGAGTAACTATATGAATAAAGAAAGACATAATCTGTAACCAATGCTCCTTAAGATTAACACAAAATGATTGAGCAGAAAGTTGTGTCACAGTACAAGTAGCAAATTGAAAGCACAGTAAATAACTATTGAGGACAGTATCTATCTAACCTCCGACTTCTTCATCCTTGCTCTAACATTAGTGGGAGTTTAAGGAACAAATTCTACGAGCACTATGGACCATTACAGTCGACTATGACAGTACACCAGTCTTATTCTTCTTCTTCTTCTCTCTTGTTTAGGAAAATTGGTACGTTATCTTATGCAAGCCGGCATAATGCCAGCGCAGTGAACTTGCACCCGAGAAAAACAGACGCACACCATGATGAGTGAGACAGACTTGCGTTACTGCACCAGTCCAGTACATGCAGGTGGTGAAGCTCTTACTTTTCTATTACGGGTGGCACTGAGAATACTCTGTTAAAAGGGCTACTGCTTAATTAATTTAGCTTTCACCCTACAGTGCAAATGAGTACTAGAAAAGGAAAATGAAGAAGCTAAATAATCTGATTATCTATCACTTCACATGGGATGTATTTGATGACATATGGGATGACTTTAGGTGCTTGCTTATTATTGAGTGAACAGTGATACACCCACACATGAATGACGTACTACTACTAAACTAAAGTTATTAAGAGAGGTAGGGAGTGTCCACCGTAATACCCAGATATATGCTGTGCTTGCAGTTGCAATACAAACTACTGCTACTATTTATGGTAGTATTTGGACAAAATTACAACTTCTTTTCCTTGCCTTTCCTACACTGGAACGGATGTGCGGGTGCGGTGTTACATGCTCTTCAAAGTAACACTTAGTTCATCCAGTGACCGTCTACTCTCTCTAGATACACATATGCTATCTAAGAGTCAGATAGTACCATGATCCAGGCATCCATCCATTCAAAGTATATGCACACATACAGTTTCTGTTTCACCCACCCAGGCTATTCTCCTTCCACCCATCCTTGCTTCATCATTCACCCAGCCATGCACCATACGATATTCTTTGATTCCCAGCCACCTCGGGGACCAAGCAAACACATATCATTCTTCTTTGCCAGTCATCATTAAATTTCTCGTCCTTCCAAACTTACTTACACCCTTCTTTCGCTTTTCGTTCATCCCATCCATCAAGTTCATCTCAGATCTGATTGGGATTCTTCTCGCCAAAAACTTCACAGCTAAGTCGAAGTACATTTAGAGGAGGCTACTACCTGGTTGATTTATAATACACCCGTGCAGAAAGCACACTCAGCAGTCTTCAATCTCAATAAGTAAGGAATATATAGCTTACCTCTGCCCGCCACCACTGTGTTAACCCTCACAGGCACGTCCGGCACTTGCACCGCCTCCTCCCCAGAGTTGTTCCCCTCATCCAATACCACCACCTCGGCGCTGGCCCCGCCACCAGATGTTCCACCTACAAAGTACATTTAAGAATGTTAGAATACACCACTCACTACTATATAATATTTGGTCTATGAGGAATAAAGAAATGTGAAAAAACAGAATACAATGTAATAATTTGTGACTGTCTACTCTAAAGTAAAAATGTCCCTTTTTCCAGGGAAGGCTGTTGTCTTGCTGCACTTTTTGGCACAACTGATGAATGCTTGCTTTTTATTTTTAACACGCACCACTTTTTCTCCTAATAGACAGAAGCTTGACTTCTAAGAACACGAGCAGGATCAAGTTCAAACCAGGTGAGAGCTCGGCTCGACCACAAGAAATGTGTCCAATTAATCGTCAGCACTAAGCACTTTTCAATTTTCAGTTAAACGTTTAGTTTTATGACAAACTTGATTTTAATTAATGTGTTTACTTTTAATAAAGCTTTTAAACTTAAATAGACTCTGTGGTTTTTGGTCCTCCAGACTAGAGTGGATGAGCTAAAGGTTTTGGAATTTTTGCAAGCATGAGTCCGTGCCTTTGACACTTCTTGACTCGGACTCCGTATTCTTGTCCTGCGTTGGATAATCTAATCATCATTGGGGATCAATCATCGGTGACTTTGGGAGCTAAATGACTCTGCCACACTATCTAGTCAGTAAGGAGATTGGGGGTTCAACTACAAAGTCTGTTATCACTGAGGTATGTGGAAAGTCTAACAGCACCTATTATAATTGATAAGCTAAGCAATGCATTATTTAGTGTCCATAGTTCTGTTTGTGCAGATTTGTCCCTGCAACAGTAGTAGAGTGGATTGTCCTACTATCCAAACCAAAAGTAAAGTAGTATCTTATTCTTTCTTGGTGGTCATTCACCTTTTTATTGTTGGCAATTGTCAAAGCATAAACATTTAGAAGACTTGAAAAGACATTATGGACAATACCAGAGGACTGTACTCAGTGCATAGAGCTATTGCTGACTAGAATGGGAGTCCAATGGAATTGCCAAATGTGCAATCTTAGTTAGCTACACAGACAGACTAATAAGAATAATCTAGTAATACCACAGGGAGTCATAGTCAAGGCAGGATAAGAATTTAGATCCAGTCTACAAGAAGATCAAAGACGATTTAGAAAAAATCGAATGAGGAACGCTAGGAAAAAATAGGTACTCTATATTAAAATTAAAACTTACTGGGGCCAGCAAAGGAGCCCTCGCCTGCCCGATCCTGGCCTGCATCCTGTTCAACAGCACCCTCCTCCTCCTCCTGTGTCCTCTTGCCCCTGGGGGGAGCTGATGTACAACATGAAAGAAAGAAAGACCAGAAAACATGGATGATATTTGTCAACCAAATCAAACATTTCAAAAGAACAATAACACATTTTTTTGGTGAAATAGCAAATAGACAACTATTCCACGGGATATATTGACCGATCTCATGTGGTGTACTAAGTTATTAGTATTGCTTGATTTGCGGACCGTCGACTTGGAAAGTTCTTATATAACTCACTAAATAAAGTACTAAAAAGGTTTGCCTAGGATTGGCAGGCAGCAGTCCGCAGCACGCAAAGTGACAGACAAAGTCCATCGTGATTGCAGATCAGCGACAACACTATAGTTTCCTACTACATTAACCAGTCATTAAAAAAAATACTCAAACTATCAATCCACCACCACTATTTCTTCTTATCGCCATGTGTACAAAGGAAGGACTGGACTTGAGTCTGTAGGGGCTGATTTAGAAGCCCCTTGCGGCTCTTTTGCTCAATTGTTGCGTGACTTTTGTGACGCAGCGTCAGAACAAAAGAGGCGCAATGGTGCGGCGTATATTAACAACGTGACGCATATGGGAGATGCATCACGTTGTAAAGCCCTGCGCCATCAGGGGGCGTTCCGGTGCAAGGGAGGGCGTTCCTGCGCAGGAACGCATCCTAAAAGTGGCTGAGGGAAATCTACAAGATTTCAATCAGTCACTTTAAGGACAATGATGCGTGACTCAAACCCTGCGCCTGCTTGAAGCAGACGTACGGATTGACGCAGCATTGGGGAGATAGGGCACCCCAGAGCATTGATGGAGCTGCGCCATCGTTGCGACGCAACTCCAGCAATGTGCCACCTTTACGGCACAGATGCGTAACGCTTTGGTGACGTTTTGGGCCCATGGTGCGCCGCATTGTAAGTACGGCGCACCATGGGTGGTGGTGGCGTGGCGCACAATTACTGGCGCTTCCCTGCTACTTTGCAGGGATGCGCCGGTAATTAAAAATCTGAACCTTAGTGTCTAGCATTACGCAGTTCTTTAAACTACACTCATACATAATTTCACAGGCCAATGAAATGAACACAAAATCGAAAACAAATAAGCATAGTAGCAATACTACTGAGAAGAAGAGCAGTGCACCTGAAATGCTCAGAAGATTTTGAAATATATTTTACCTACAATGTAATCAGCAGCATTATTGCTCTTGGTAAAAAACAAAAATTTGCAATATAATAACACACAGAGCAGGAGAAAACAGAGTAGTAAAGAAATAGCTACTACTACTCACCAAGCCCGGGGATCTCAAAGTCAAGCAGGTCGAGCAGATCACGTTCACGGTCCAGGACATCCGTCCAGCGGTGGGTGGCCTGGTTGTAGGTGTGCCGGACCCGAGAGTGGTGGTACATGGCCCGGCACACCTTCTCCCACCGCTTCCGGCACTTCCGGATCCCGTACCCGCTACCGATCTTGCCGCCAGCCATGATGGTCCTGGGGAGGCGGCGCTGAACATAAAAAATGAGTGCGGCCACCTCCTCCGGGCTGAAGATCTACCGGGGTGCGACTGTCTCCCCCCTCAAACGCCCGCACGGGAGCTGGGCACGGGGTGCGGGACCCTTCCACTTTTCGGGCTGCTTCCCGGCTCCCTTTACCATGGTCTGGGTAGAAAGGAAGCTAAATAATAAAGAAAATAGAATAGGGAAGAGAAGAAAAGAAAAGAGTTGAAAAAAGTAGTTTAAAATTAACCAAAAGTAGCAGAAAACACAAAAATATAGAGCTAGAAAAATAGAGGGATAGATAATAAGTAAAATAGATAAAAAAAAACTTCAAACAAGCAAAGGATGGCAGAGATTCAGAGAGGATAGAAGAAGCATGCCCAGAACCATAGTAATGAATGAGAAACAAGATGGCCGCGCCCGTTCACGTCCGCGTGGGTAAGTTCGCGCGAGATTTTGCTAGCGAACACACGCAAAATTGTACTAGCGAGCCGCACACTTTGCGAGATTACACATCTGGAAACGGAAATACGTCATGCAAACAAGATGGCTGCGGCCATGAACGACCGCGAGGGTAACTTCGCGCCGTTGCGCTACAAGCAAACACAACAGGTGATGGACCGAATGTGGATCAATGTCACACACTCAACCCAGTCCAAAGATCTGGGCCCAAATCCATCGTTTTTTTGCACTCCACACCACCCTGGGTTAGACAATGGTGATATGCAAATCAGCTCTGACCCTGTGCCCCATGGGAACAGTCCAGTCCAAACTACAAAAGCCATGTCCTTCCCAGAATGGAATCAAGCATCCGAGGACCGGACCGGTTTCGAGGTAACACCTCTCATCAGCCCGGCTAGCTTGACTCCAGTGGTGTGGAGTGCCTGGGACCCACGTCTGGGCATCCCCAGCGCACTTAGGGCGGAATATGCAAACACAACAGGTGATGGACCGAATGTGGATCAATGTCACACACTCAACCCAGTCCAAAGATCTGGGCCCAAATCCATCGTTTTTTTGCACTCCACACCACCCTGGGTTAGACAATGGCGATATGCAAATCAGCTCTGACCCTGTGCCCCATGAGACTAGTCCAGTCCGAACTACAAAAGCCATGTCCTTCCCAGAACGGAATCAAGCATCCGAGGACCAGACCGGTTTCGAGGTAACACCTCTCATCAGCCGGGCTAGCTTGACTCCAGTGGTGTGGAGTGCCTGGGACCCACGTCTGGGCATCCCCAGCGCACTTAGGGCGGAATATGCAAACACAACAGGTGATGGACTGAATGTGGATCAATGTCACACACTCAACCCAGTCCAAAGATCTGGGCCCAAATCCATCGTTTTTTTGCACTCCACACCACCCTGGGTTAGACAATGTCGATATGCAAATCAGCTCTGACCCTGTGCCCCATGGGAACAGTCCAGTCCGAACTACAAAAGCCATGTCCTTCCCAGAATGGAATCAAGCATCCGAGGACCGGACCGGTTTCGAGGTAACACCTCTCATCAGCCCGGCTAGCTTTACTCCAGTGGTGTGGAGTGCCTGGGACCCACGTCTCGGCATCCCCAGTGCACTTAGGGCGGAATATGCAAACACAACAGGTGATGGACCGAATGTGGATCAATGTCACACACTCAACCCAGTCCAAAGATCTGGGCCCGAATCCATCGTTTTTTTGCACTCCACACCACCCTGGGTTAGACAATGGCGATATGCAAATCAGCTCTGACCCTGTGCCCCATGGGAACAGTCCAGTCCGAACTACAAAAGCCATGTCCTTCCCAGAACGGAATCAAGCATCCGAGGACCGGACCGGTTTCGAGGTAACACCTCTCATCAGCCCGGCTAGCTTGACTCCAGTGGTGTGGAGTGCCTGTGACCCACGTCTGGGCATCCCCAGCGCACTTAGGGCGGAATATGCAAACACAACAGGTGATGGACCGAATGTGGATCAATGTCACACACTCAACCCAGTCCAAAGATCTGGGCCCAAATCCATCATTTTTTTGCACTCCACACCACCCTGGGTTAGACAATGGCGATATGCAAATCAGCTCTGACCCTGTGCCCCATGGGAACAGTCCGGTCCGAACTACAAAAGCCATGTCCTTCCCAGAACGGAATCAAGCATCCGAGGACCGGACCGGTTTTGAGGTAACACCTCTCATCAGCCCGGCTAGCTTGACTCCAGTGGTGGCGCTATAAGCGGCTCGCTAAAACACACAAAGCCTTGCGAACTAACACGCCGCTAAAAAACAAATCGCATATTCGCACAAATTTGCGGCTTCCGAATTCAATCTCGCGCAAGTTCGCGCCCCGCGAATCCCGCGAAATTGCAGAAAAACGAGTTTTGCAAAAGTGAAAGCACTCAGCAGCTGCAAACGTTCAAACTCATCATTAGTAACCATTCCCTGTAGTGCTTCCTGACTGGGGCCCCTCCAGAGTTCAGTTGCTAGTTGCAACAATTGTATGACCCTGCTCTGACCCTCACAGCAGGCTAATAGAATAGCTACAAGTAGGCCACAAAGGTCCTGGAAAAAAAAATGCACTGCAACAGAAAGCAAATTACTGATAAGGAATCAGGTGCCAGACTGGAATTTTAAAACAGTGACACATTAATAAACCAACCACAAATGAATTCATGTCAGTTGAAGCAGGGCAGGTGTGCTTGCTTTTCCCCCCCATAATCAACAGTGATGAACCAGAGGGTGGCAGTGATGTACCAGAGGGTGGCATGGGTGAACCAGAGGGTGGCAGTGGTGAAACAGAGGGTGCTGTGATGAACTAGACGTAGAAACAACATAGTCGCAACCGTTGCGAGCCGACAAGTAAGTTCGCGTTTGCGAACTGGTACAAAACCCTTGCGAACTGGCAGAAACCCTTGCGTACACAAAAAAAAGAAAAAATCCGCAAATTCGCGAGAGTTCACAGATTTTGCGGATTGCGAATTCGTGAATACACAAATTCGCGAACCACGAATTCGCAAAATTCGCCCATGCTTAGTGTGAACTGTTCATAAGTCACACTATATGAGCATTGAAAAGCCATTATGTGATTCAGTCCGTCAGCTGGCATCAATCCGAGGCATTTCTGAAAACATATCGGGGCTCTGTCTGTAAGAGATACCCCTTTCACACTGCATCTCCCCACATTAGCAGGTAACGCACCCTCTTCCCACATCACCAGCATACCCCCAACACTTCTTGGGCCCGCAAGTGTCCCTCTGTGAACCATTAATAAGAAGATGCTTGTGAGGTTGGACTAATAAGAATCTTAGTCATATATGGATTTACATATAAAACATTTTATTAAAACGAAACAAAAACAAGTAAAACTTTGTATAGTCATGGCGTGTCATCGCTGGACCATTTGTAAATCACAGCCTGCAAGACAAAAAGAAAGATAACATGGTGCGTCATGCGTCCAACAAAGGAGAAAGAGAAAGAAAGAAAGAGTGAGAGAGAGGGAGAAGGAAATAAAGAGTGAGAGAGAGAGGAAGACAGAAAGAGAAAAAGAGAGAGAAAGAGAGAAAGAGTGAGCTACAAGGAAGAGAGAAAGAGAGAAACAGCGTGAGAGAGAGGAAGAGGGAGAGAGAAAGAGTGAGAGAGGGAGTGAGAGAGAAAGAGAGAAAGAGTGAGAGAGAGGCAGACAGACAAAGAGAGAAAGAGTGAGAGAGAGGAAGACAAAGAGAGAAAGAGTGAGAGGGAAAGGGAGAAAGGGTAAGATACAAGGAAGAGAGAAACAGTGTGAGAGAGAGGAAAAGGGAGAGATAAAGAGTGAGAGAGAGGACAAGAGAGAGAGAAAGAGTGAGAGAGAGGGAGAGAGAGAGAAAGAGTGAGAGAGAGGATTAGAGAAAGAAAGAATGAGAGGAAGAGGAAGAGATAGAGAAAGAGAAAGAGAGAAAGTTTGAGAGAGAGAATGGAAGAGATGTAGAGGGAGTGTTGACACTGGAAAAAATCTTCGCAGCTCACCTTTGTGTCACTGGTGTGTCTCCAACCATGTGCCCGGACCTTGTAGAACTCTCAAGTTTAGTTATCTGAAAGATAGTATAGAATTAGTAATTGCAGAGTACATACAACTTCACAGGCGTAATTCTCTTTTTCGCCAATGCGCAATCAGGCTGCAGCACCCCATTTACTCCCACTGCTCCGGGTTGTCTGTGCTCTCTTGTGCGCCTGGGCTGCTGCACACTATCCACTTCCACTGCCCAGAGGTGACTGCCCACTGCTGCGGAAAGAAGTCTCTCTGCACACCTTCCTCCACCGGCGTGTGTATAAGAAGGTCCACCACATGCCGAAGCAACTTTTTCAGACGTTGAGGATGGCCACGCATCATCGCAGATTCTACGCACGTTCAACTCTGGTGGTGTTGGGGGGGAAGTTGATTCGGGAATCACATCATGTTAGATAAAAAGCTAGATAAGGTTGTGCGTCATGCATCCATCAAAGGAGCGAGGAAGAGAAAGAGAGAAAGAAAGAGTGAGCAGAAGACGGAGAGAAAGAGAGAAACAGTGAGAGGAAGAAAGAGAGAAAAAGAAAAAAGTGAGAGGAAGACAGAGAGGAAGAGTGAGAAAGACAAAGAGAGAGAAACAGTGGAAGAGAGGAAGAGAGAGAAAAAGGGAAAGAGTGTGGGAAAGAGAAACAGAGGAAGAGTGAGAGAGAGAGAAAGAGAGAGCGAGGAAAAGAGAATGAGAAAAACAGTGTAAGAGGAAGAGGGAGAGAGAAAGAGTGTGAGGGAGAGCAAGGAAGAAATGAGGAGGGACATTGAGTGTCCACACTGTGGACAAAACCGTCACAGCTCACCTTTATGTCACCGCTCTGTCTCCAGTCACGTGCCAGGACCTTGTGGAACTTTCAAGCTCCCACATCTGAAAGATAGTACAGAATTAGTAATGGCAGAGTATATATGACTGCGTACGCTTCAATCGCTTTGCCGTCTTTCTGCATGCAGGCTGCTGTACCCCATCTAGTCCAGCCGCCCAGGGATATCTCCCCGACGCTGCATACCCCAGCCTCACTGCTCACCTTTTCGCAGACAGGGCACCCTCCACATCATGCAGCTCTGCTCTGCAAGCTAACAGGTCTCACATTTGGTACTGAGTCTTGATATCACCATGGCAGAGGACATACTAGTGCACCTATCATCATCACAGGTTGTACACCCGCTCAGTGCTGCAGTGCTACTAACTCAGTGATAAGTGAGGCCGGCCCTCACTGTTGGGCTTAGGCCTAAACTGCGGTGCAGCAGAGCTCACAAAACATGAGGTGTTAGAACCACAGGGATGGGCCATCACCGTGGCGGTGTAACTGTGCCGGCCGCAGTTCAAGCAACTCTAAAATGACATAGAGCACATGCGCCCGGTCTTTTTTATTAGTAAGGTCACGTGTCCTGTGATGCCTGTGCTGGAAAGGTGTGGTGTGGGTGTATACCAGCCGTGAGGGTGTGACTTTGGCAATGGCATACTAACAACTAGATCTGTCACCAGCAGATCACTACAATGAAAATCTGGGCCATGTAGTGTGTTGTCCTTTTTTGAAAGCATAAGCGGAGTGGGCTGGCCTGGCATATGCCAGTCCAGCATGAGCCTCTGGAAAATGACTGCGGAGCTATGGGCCTGGCTCCGTCATGAGGTCTATGAGGAATCAACTAATGCCAGCAGTGTACCAGATCGGGCTAGATCATGCACAATTGGACTGTTTTTTCCCGGTTGTGCAGTAACATTTTGGTTTGCGCAAGTTGCCATATTATAAATATATATACAGCACTCCAGCAAAGTAGTATGTTAAAGCGCTTTATTAGACACATATTTAATTCTGCAACATCAATTCCAATGCATTCACCACCTGCTTGATGCTGTCCCGGCCCCTCCTTTTTTAAAGTAGCAATATTGGGCTATGTTGGGCTACTTTTTGGTTGGATTTGGGCTATAAAAAGCTTAAAAATCTGACAACACTGGGTGCGGTTGTCCCTGTTGGAGTAGTGCCATCACCCGGGTTGCAGAAGCCAAATTGTCACTCTGTGAGCCAAGTCCCACAACATGGCCAACATGGAAGGTACGGGGAATCACTGATCCTACATTCAGCCATAGTTCCACACAAGAAAGATGGTGGACATGAGACATCTGTGGGGATATGAATGTTTATTGCACATTCAGTGGAGTGTTGCAGCTGTAGCAATACAGAGATAGGGAAAGTTGAAGTTTCAGTTTTTAGCACATGGAGGGCAGCCAATTAGAGACAAGCTCACTGTCGGAGTTAGGCTGCGCCAACATATGTACTTATGCAATCACTCCGTCAATCCCCACGCACATATAAATTCACTATGCACTCTCCTTGCTGCACTAAGGTAGGGCATCAGAAGCATTCAGCATATGCGCAGCCAGGGATGATGCGTGGTCCGGGGGGGCCGCACTAGGAGCAATGTCTCTGCGTATTGGACTGCGTCATCTGATATTGTGACTTGATGTGAATGGTGAGCCCTGCTATCCGCAGTATAGATCGAAGGCAGTAGTCAGCATAGACATAGAGGAATGCTTTTTGTGACTTCCTCTTGACAAAATCCAATGAAATAGAGTGCAGTTCACTCTGCAATGAATAAATCAAAACTGAATTCAAATTGTGAGCTCTGCTTTCCACAGTGTAGACTGTCATTAGTGTTCGTTTGGACTTGCAAGATGAATTCGGTCATTGTAGTAAAGCTATAAGTGATATAAAACAAGTTCTTGAAGCAAGGATAATAAAAGGATATTGTGTAGATTTGAGCTGTGTTGTCCCCCCCTGGAAGCGGAAGTGTAGTGGGCTGGTCCAAGGTACGCCACTCCAGCATAGGAGTATGAATAAATAGGCTGGGGCTCTGGGCTTAGTTCACTTGTGGGAAGGCCTAAGCATCTGCCTGAGCTGCGGTCCTCACCCTGCCACGTGGCTGCTGCCATGACCGCAGGCATCCTAAACACAGGCCCCCTGCGAACCCAGTGGCACAGCTCCACAGACTTATGTCTGTACAGACTACTGCCTTCGATCTATACTGCGGACAGCAGGGCTCACAATTCAGATGGAGTGGCAATTTCAGAAGACGCAGTCCAGTAGGCAACAGACATTGCTCCCAGTGCAGCCCGCCCGGACCATGCATCATCGCAGGGTGCACACACGCTGAGTGCCTCAGGTGCCACTAACTCACTGCACCATAAGTCATCGCCACGTGGACTTATTAAGGCAGAATTCAGTAGGTAAAAGTCATTGGTCCCAGTGCAGCCCCCCCGGACCACGCATCATCCCAGGGTAGGCACTCGCTGAGCACCAGACTTAGTTGCCTTCTGCACTCTGCAATTAATGAATGAAGACTCAATTTTAATTGTGAGCCCTTATGACCGCAGTGTAGGTAGGAGGCAGTGGTCAGCAAGGGCTCACAGCCATGTGGCGTTGAGTTGAGCGGCACAGTTATTGGCAATTCAGTATGTGTGTAGCCAGCGATAATAAGTGGTGCCCTGAGTAAGTGGCACCTGAAGCAACCAGCGTGTGTGGTGCCTGTGATGATGCGTGGTCCGGGTAGGCCGCACTAGGAGCAATGTCTTTTTCCTAATGAATTCTGCCTTAATAAGGCTATGTGGCGATGACTTGTGGTGCAGGGAGTTAATGGCACCTCTGGTGCTCAGCGAGTGCCTACCCTGGGATGATGCGTGGTCCGGGCAGGCTGCACTGGACCAATGACTTTTGCCTCCTGAATTATGCCTTAATAATTCCACTTGGCGATGACTTATGGTGCAGTGAGTTAGTGGCACCTGAAGCACTGAGTGTGTGCGTACCCTGCGATGATGCGTGGTCCGGGCGGGCCGCACTGGGACCAATGACTTTTACCTACTGAATTCTGCCTTAATAAGTCCACGTGGCGATGACTTATGGTGCAGTGAGTTAGTGGCACCTGAGGCACTCAGCATGTGCGCACCCTGCGATGATGCATGGTCCTGGCGGGCTGCACTGGGAGCAATGTCTGTTGCCTACTGGACTGCATCTTCTGCAATTGCCACTCCATCTGAATTGTGAGCCCTGCTGTCCGCAGTAGAGATCGAAGGTAGTAGTCTGTACAGACATAAGTCTGTGGAGCTGTGCCACTGGGTTCGCAGGGGGCCTGCGTTGAGGATGCCTGCGGTCATCACAGCAGCCACGTGGCAGGGTGAGGACCGGAGCTCTGGCAGATGCTTTGGCCTTCCCACAAGTGAACTATGCCCAGAGCCCCAGCCTATTTATTCATACTCCTATGCTGGAGTGGCGTACCTTGGGCCAGCCCACTACACTTCCGCTTCCAGGGGGGACAACACAGCTACATGACCAAGATCTTCCCCACTGCCTGAGGTAACATGGTTGTGTCTATTGTCCACAACACTACAAGCACCAGCAGTATATGTACACATGGACAGGTTTGTGCTCTGCATAGTGAGGTCTGTCCAGCACATTACCTCTACACTTGATATTGTGTGCATTATTATTGATGGGTGACTTGCGTCCTTTACACATACTTGGTTGCCACATCTGTCAACATTCAAGTATTGTGTGGCTGAGGGACCATGGCATTTTTGGAAGGTCCGCTGTCCTGTTCTGCGCTGCCTCGATAGACGTAGGGAGGAGGGTGGTCTGGGGGGGACGTCCTGAGGCTGGTGGCAGTGGGTGTTATGGCCTTCTTGGGTGTCGAAGCTGCATGATCAGTAACTTTATGACATGTGTTGGTCTTCAGATGTGATTCTGGGCTGGGCTCCCTTTCACACTGTAGGTAGTCGTCCTGGTTTACACAAGTAAAAGGTAAATGTTAGATTCCTACTGCTAACGCGGCTTATTGCCTGTTTTTGGATCGCAACCCAGATTGGGCTGCTCGTTGAAAATATCGGGAAGTGGTGTATTTGTGCGATTTTTGCATGGGGGCGCCTACTCTGCATATTATTATTGTTAGTTGTTGCTCTCATTTGAGGCGATTTGTTTTGCTGAAGCTATTGCTGGAAAATTGAGGATATCAGCTGTTTTCACTAGGTTGAGAATGGAATGATAATTTACAATCACTCACAAAACATAGGTTTAATGAACATTATATTTAGAAATTAGCATTTAAAAAACCTTTGAAATTCACTAAAAAAACGTGTTTCAGGGACGTTATAGTTAAAAATTAGCATTTAAAAACCTTAGAAATTCACTGAAAAACCATAGGTTTCAGGGATGTTATGGTTACAAATTAGCATTTAAAAAACCTTTGAAATTCACTGAAAAAACCATAGGTTTCAGGGACGGTATAGTTAGTTGGACATTTCACTCGTACAAAACCATAGAATTTCCACCATTATAGTTAGTTGAGCTAACTATAACTTGCGCCCCCGCAATGCACTGCTGATGACGTCATATATTACATCATTCAGGACATGGTCAGTGACAATACTGATGACATCACTGTTGACATTTCAAACGACCTCACTGAGTTCATCATCCACGTGAAAATCTGATGCAGCTCCTCACACCTTAATAAAACTTTTGATACATCCACTCTAAAGTAGAGGCTACCATTTTCAAAACAATAGAGACACCAATACCAGTTACTACGTACGCACTCACTGATTCCTAGGTCTACGTACACATCCACTCATTCACCCATACAGTCACTCCTACATGCAGAGACACATCAATACAACACGAGTATAGGCACTCATACACGTACACAAGCAGTCACACACCATCACTCATTCAGAGTTACTCACACATCTAGTCAGTCATGCAAAGAATCAATCACACTTCTATTTACTCACCTATACAGTTATACACACACAACCTCACTTCTTCATACAGATAGTAACATATACTTACATTCTTATACAATCACTGATACAAGCACACACTCATCCATACAGTCACTCTCACAATCACTGACTCTCACGTATAGTCATTTATATACTCCAACTGTCACATGCACTTCCTTTTACAATTTTAGTTACTTGGACATGTAGCACTAAGATATCCATTCACTCACCATCACACCCATACACACACTCACCCACCCATATATCTTATTCCACATGCCTTCTTGAACCCATACACCCAGTGAATGAAGCACTCACACATCAATGCACAGAGTCACACACCTCCTACCCACCCAAACACATACTCAGACATCCATACAAATACTCAGGAAACCAATCAATAACCCATATAGACACTCATGTAGCAACTCACCAACCAATGCAGCAGCTTACACAGCAATAAACAGACTGATACAGACATTCACTCAGTTTAGACACTAACCCATGCATTCAGTAAGACACATTTAATCACTCACTTATACAGTCAGTCACGCACCTACTAAATCCTCCATCCAGACACTTATACACCCACTCATACTTATGTCATTTGAGATGTCATCAGTGATATCATCAGTGATGTCACTGACCATGTCATGAGTGATGTAATATGTGACATCATCAGTAGTGCATTGCGGGCATGCGAGTTATAGTTAGCTCAACTAACTATAACAGGCGAATTTCTCTGGTTTTATATGAGCCAAATGTCCAACTAGCTGTAGCATCTCCGAAACCTATGTTTTTTTCGGTATATTTCTAGGGTTTTTTAAATGATAATTTCTAACTATAACGTCCCTGAAACCTAGGGTTTTTTTCAGTGAATTTCCAAGGTTTTTAAAATGCTAATTTCTAACTATAAAGTCCCTGAAACCTATGGTTCTTTCAGTGAATTTCAAAGGTTTTTTAAATGCAAATTTTTAACTATAACGTCTGTAAAACCTAGGCTTTTTTCAGTGAATTTCAAAAGTTTTTTAAATATCGAACTACTATTGTGCTATTTGTCATTAGTACTATTTTTTCTAACTTTTATACTACATAAAATAAACTGCAAAGCTGCTATGTAATGTAATATATTTCACAAATTACAGTGCGTCATCAGCTACTACTTAACTTCACTATTCACCGTGTTGTCAGAGTAGTTTCATCATAAACAGCAGGGAAAACATAAAATCAACTAGATTGTTAAAAAAAATCCCTAATTCTAGCAAATGCAATACAAAATCAACACAAATAACACATCCAATACTATTTCCAATCTTCAAATCTTACCTTTACTTTGTAGTTTCTCTTCACATTTTCACAATACGCCAAATAATGTATCAAAAGTTTAGCTTTGAAAGCATCCAGTATGAATTCCTTAAAGTATCCGTACACCTTCTCACTAGGCTGAATGGTGTATCTAAAATCTTTGTTTCAGAAATATCAAGTATGAATTGGGTAATTCATAAGGCAATCTCGGCTTCATTTCCAAGTGTGTATCGTTGCAGTGACTCCAACCATTATTACACTTTAAGTAAATTGCATAATGTCCACTTGTAGTAGTACTTCCAGCAAGGAAAACAATTGCAACTGTTGCAAAAGTTCTTCCAGAAATAGATACATGACCAGCAAACAAAATTTTAATTTTGGTTTCCACTTTTCTTCCATTTGGCCTACAGCTTTGCAGCATTATCATATCTTTCTAGGCATAATGTAGATAGCATTGTTGATTTACAACGAGAACAGATCATCTCGTGAGCAGCTTCTTTTACTAATTTGGAAAATGGTACAGATTTGCAGTCAGGTATTGTTCAATATAGAAATCGTTCTCTGTCAACTATAGTGCTTAAAGTTAATAAACACTGTTCACATTTATGTTCCCATTTGTAACCGAGTCCAAATAAACTCTCAATCTGAATTCCTTCATCTTCTAGTACTCCAAGCATAACCATCAGAAGTGCTTGTGCATCTTGTTGTATATTAGGGCTGAACATTAAAGATCCAGTACATGTATACAACAGTTGGCGAATACCAGAAGAAGAATGCATCTTACTTCTATCAGTTCTCAATTCTTGAAATAAAGTATAAAGTGCTGAACATAATCTTTTTTCCTGACTTTCCATAATTTTACCATAAACATCTTCAACATAAAAAAAATGTTTAGAGTAACATTACCATAGCAGTTGACACCAGAAGCATTTTCTAATTGGTATCCGACAACATCATCACTTGTTTGTATTTTCTGCTTCTTTACATCTTTCCTTTTCTCTTGATTTTATTTCTGCTTTTCAACCATAGTTGATTCTTTAACATGTTTCCGTTTTGAACACACAACACGTTTCTCATAAATAGGATATTCACCTAAATTTGTAGCATAAAGCCTTCTTAGACAATTATATTCTCTTACACAATTAACATCAGCACTAACCTTGTTCTCATCAAAATCAATGAAATACAAACCAGACAACGCTCTAACTCGAGATATTGACACATATACCATTCCCTCTTTAAACACAGTTCTTCCTCAATTTACCAAAGCATTATCTGCACTTAAACCTTGAGATTTATTAATAGTTATTGCATATGCTAAACAGAAGGGAAACTGTTTTCTACAAATATACACATCTTTTACAAGCAAAAAACGTGCACCATAACGCACAATCTGTCTTACCTCTGTAATCTGATCAAATTTCACTTTTAAGAATTCAATTCCATTTCTATTTTGATATTTCACAAAATCAATAACTTTCCCCATTGCTCCATTCACTAAACCTTCTTCTACATTCATATTACACTTCAAAATTTCCCGACAGTTTAAACATATATCTACATCTTTTTTAAGCCAGCAGTTTTTGATACAGACTTTTCCAAAGAATCCAATTTAGTCTGTAGTTTTTCTGAAAGAAGAATTGTTATTCCTTGATGCTCACTTTTATTAATAACTTCAATGTGAACTATTTCTTGATTTTCCAAATTCATAAGCTCTCTAATAAATGTATAACACTCTTCCACTGTAGGCATTAATCTCTTTTTCTTTCATTTTCTTGTACATTACTTCTGCTGGTGTGTTTTCATTTGTAAACATGTTCTTTAGTAGACGACTTGGAAAAGCTTGTTTACCATGTTTGCTTAGAACACCAATTCTTACATCTATTAGAATATTTGCATAATCTTCATCTCTTGCTTGTCGCATATTCTGAGTGAGTTCTTTATATTCAAAATGTAACCACAGATTCACATTTCCAATACTTCCCAAATATTTCTTAGTGTCTTCATGTAGAAGAGTTTTAAACGCTAGTTCTCCTTTTACAAGGGTTAGTTGTAGCAGATCGCCAAATACCATTAAGTGTTTTCCTCCAAAAAGAACGTCGTAATCTGTTTTTAATAACTGTTGCAATCTTAAGTGTACAAAAGCAAGCATTAAGTTTGAGACCATGCTCACCTCATCAATATTTAAAAGTTTCATTTTCTTTAGCACTCTTGACTTTTCATAAGAAACTTCTCCAGACAACTTCTGATATTCTAATGTATTATCATGCTCAACTGGTAACATCAGTAATCTATGCAAAGTAACTCCTTCAACATTGTGTGCAGCTAATCCAGTTGGAGCTGTTACCACACAACATAAAGGTGAACCAGTAGTTTTTTGAAGATAACTGGTCAAAACATTAATTAAAAAACGTGTACCTGTCCCAGCTTGACCACTGATGTACATCAGAAGAGGTTTAAAAGATGAACACACACATTCTTTTTTTATGCAACAAACCATGTTCTATCTGTTCTCTCACTTGTACATATATTTCTTTCTGTTCAACATTTAGTTGTTCGTCTAAGTTTTTCAATGTAATATTCTCCTCGTGTGCTTGTTGCATGGCAATTTCAACTTCATGCATAGCAATCTCTGCTTCATTTTCCAGTAATGGTTGTCCAAGAGGATCTTGACTACATGGACCACTAGTTTGACTATCTTGAGAACTTTCATTAGCTATTTCAGCTGTAATAGTATTTTCCTGTTCAACTTTATCATTCAACATTTTTTAAATATGTAGGGAAAATTGTACATGCAATGCTATCTTTACATGCATTAAAAGAATCTTCATAGCAGTCAAAGTCTCCAAGTAATTCACTTTCACTATGCCATGTTTTAACCCCTTCGCTGCTAGGCCTTTTCCCCTCCTGTGCTGAGCCCTTTTTTGGCAATTTGCGGTAGTGCGCGCTTAGGCCCCTGTAACTTTTTGACCACATAAGGTATCCACGCCAAATTTGCGTCCTTTTCTTCCAACATCATGTGGATTCCAAAGGCGCCCAGGGTTTCTGGATTCCCTTGGAGGGGTCCCAGAAAGTAACCAAAATATAGTGATTTTTTTTGTTTTGTTCAGAAAAATGGGAAAAACGGGCTGCAAATGAAAGCCTCTGGGTTTTTCCCTAAAAAAGTTATCAAAAAAGGGTTTGTGGGGCTGAAATCTCCATTTTCATAGCTTTTAGGGAATGACAGTCTTTTGTCAGAGAACCGACATTTTTCACACAGTATTGGCATTTTTCTGTGACATAGCCTATTTTTGCTATTTTTAGAGCTTTCCACCTCCTTCCAGTTAATGGTAGAAAAGAGTTTGAAAGCAATAATGGATCCTGGAATGCTGTACATTTTCGAAAAGTACACAAAATTTTAAATTCAGAAAGGGGTCATTTGTCTAAATCCATGAAGGTTTCTTTATAGAAACAAACAGTTAAATATCGAAATAATTGAAAATTTGTTAAAAAAACAGCCTTTTGTCTCAACGTTTTCACCTATAACCTTTTCTAATTTTGAGAGCTCTTGGAAAGCAATATACCGTTACATCCGTTAGACCTTCCTGGTTGTGGGGATATATAGGACTTGTAGTGTCACCAAGAACCCGACGAACCCAGATCCAAAAACTGAGCAGCAACTTGCAATGGTATTTTTTCATTTACCGGGTATAGAGCACTTTGTTTTGGAAAATGTATACATGGAAAAATCTGTATGAAAGACACCTATGTATTTCTGAATTGGGTACAAATTATAGAGTTCAGAAACAGTATATAATTGCTAATTTTCAAAATTGGGAATACTCATACTAGCATGAGAATTATTGGTCATTTTTCAAAAATATATTTTTTTAACACAATGTGTTTCATTACAAGGGAGAAATGCATGAAAGCTCAATGGGTAATAACAGTTAATATACAAATCTGAATTACCCCAATTCTCCCGATAAAAATGGTACTTCACTTGTGTGGGTTGGCCTTGTGCCTGCGGCAGGAAACGGCGCAAAATGCAACGTGCTCACACCTAAATTTTGCAGTTACAAATTGACCCTTTTTTGGCAAAGTGCCTACCTGTAGTTTTTGCACCCTAGCTCTGCCGGCACCTAGGGAAACCTTGCAAACCTATACATTTTTGAAAAGTAGACACCCAGGGAATTTAGGATGGGGTGACTCGACTGCCTACCACCAGGTTTCGTTACCCAGAATCCCTTGCAAAGCTAAGATTTTGACAAAAAAACACATTTTCCTGACATTTCTGTGGTGGAAAGTTCTGGAATCTACGTGGATCAACAAATTTCCACCCACCCAGCGTTCCCCCAGGTCTCCCAAAAAAAATGGTACCTCACTTGCATTGTTAGGCATAGTGGGTGCGACATGAAACAGCGCAAAACGCGACGTGGTCGCACCTCAATTTCCCTCCGAAATTTTGCACCTTTTGGACAAAGAGACTACCTTTTGTTGTTGCGCCCTAGCTCTGCCAGCACCTAGGGAAACCTAGCAAACCTATACATTTTTGAAAACTAGACACCCAGGGAAATTCAGGATGGGCTGACTCGTCTGCCTACCCCCAGGTTTTGTTACCCAGAATCCCTTGCAAACCTAAAAATTTGACAAAAAAAACACATTTTCCTCACATTTCTGTGGAGGAAAGTTCTGGAATCTGCGTGGCTCAACAAAGTTCCATCCACCCAGCGTTCCCCCATGTCTCCCAAAAAAATGGTACCTCACTTGCGTGGGTAGGCATAGTGGCTGCGACATGAAACAGCTCAATACGCAACATGGTTGCACCTCAATTTCCCAGTGAAATTTTGAGCTTTTTGGACAAAAAGACTACCTTTAGTTTTTGCGCCCTAGCTCTGCCAGCACCTAGGGAAACCTAGCAAACCTACACATTTTTGAAAAGTAGACACCCAGGGAAATTCAGGAAGGGGTGACTCCTCTTCCTACCCCCAGGTTTTGTTACCCAGAATCCCTTGCAAAGCTAAGATTTTGACAAAAAAAACACATTTTCCTGACATTTCTGTGGTGGAAAGTTCTGGAATCTGCGTGGATCAACAAATTTCCACCAACCCAGCGTTCTCCCATGTCTCCCGGAAAAAATGGTACCTCACTTGCGTGGGTAGGCATAGTGGCTGCGACATGAAACAGCGCAAAACGCAACATGGTCGCACCTCAATTTCCCAGTGAAATTTTGCACTTTTTGGACAAAAAGAGTACCTTTTGTTTTTGCGCCCTAGCTCTGCCAGCACCTAGGGAAACCTAGCAAACCTACACATTTTTGAAAAGTAGACACCCAGGGAAATTCAGGAAGGGGTGACTCCTCTGCCTACCCCCAGGTTTTGTTACCCAGAATCCCTTGCAAAGCTAAGATTTTGACAAAAAATATACATTTTCCTGACATTTCTGTGGTGGAAAGTTCTGGAATCTGCGTGGATCAACATATTTCCACCAACCCAGCGTTCCCCCATGTCTCCCGGAAAAAATGGTACCTCACTTGCGTGGGTAGGCATAGTGGCTGCGACATGAAACAGCGCAAAAATTAACATGGTTGCACCTCAATTTCCCAGTGAAATTTTGCACTTTTTGGACAAAAAGAGTACCTTTTGTTTTTGCGCCCTAGCTCTGCCAGCATCTAGGGAAACCTAGCAAACCTACACATTTTTGAAAAGTAGACACCCAGGGAAATTCAGGAAGGGGTGACTCCTCTGCCTACCCCCAGGTTTTGTTACCCAGAATCCCTTGCAAAGCTAAGATTTTGACAAACAAAAAACACATGTTCCTGACATTTCTGTGGTGGAAAGTTCTAGAATCTGCGTGGATCAACAAATTTTCACCCACCCAGCGTTCCCCAATGTCTCCCAGAAAAAATGGTACCTCACTTGCGTGGGTAGGCATAGTGGCTGCGACATGAAACAGCGCAAAACGCAACATGGTCGCGCCTCAATTTTCCAGTGAAATTTTGAGCTTTTTGGACAAAAAGACTACCTTTAGTTTTTGCGCCCTAGCTCTGCCAGCACCTAGGGAAACCTAGGAAACCTACACATTTTTGAAAAGTAGACACCCAGGGGAATTCAGGAAGGGCTGACTCCTCTTCCTACCCCCAGGTTTTGCTACCCAGAATCCCTTGCAAATCTAAGATTTTGACAAAAAAACACATTTTCCTGACATTTCTGTGGTGGAAAGTTCTGGAATCTGCGTGGATCAACAAATTTCCACCAACCCAGCATTCTCTCATGTCTCCCAGAAAAAATGGTACCTCACTTGCGTGGGTAGGCATAGTGGCTGCGACATGAAACAGCGCAAAACGCAACATGGTTGCACCTCAATTTTCCAGTGAAATTTTGAGCTTTTTGGACAAAAAGACTACCTTTAGTTTTTGCGCCCTAGCTCTGCCATCACCTAGGGAAACCTAGCAAACCTACACATTTTTGAAAAGTAGACACCCAGGGAAATTCAGGAAGGGGTGACTCCTCTGCCTACCCCCAGGTTTTGTTACCCAGAATCCCTTGCAAAGCTAAGATTTTGACAAAAAAAACACATTTTCCTGACATTTCTGTGGTGGAAACTTCTGGAATCTGCGTGGATCAACAAATTTCCACCCACCCAGCAATCCCCCATGTCTCCCAGAAAAAATGGTACCTCACTTGCGTGGGTAGGCATAGTGGCTGCGACATGAAACAGCGCAAAACGCAACATGGTCGTACCTCAATTTTTCAGTGAAATTTTGAGCTTTTTGGACAAAAAGACAACCTTTAGTGTTTGCGCCCTGGCTCTGCCAGCACCTAGGGAAACCTAGCAAACCTATACACTTTTGAAAAGTAGACACCCAGGGAAATTCAGGATGGGGTGATTCCTCTGCCTAACCCCAGGTTTTGTTACCCAGAATCCCTTGCAAAGCTAAGATTTTGACAAAAAAAACACATTTTCCTGACATTTCTGTGGTGGAAAGTTCTGGAATCTGCGTGAATCAACAAATTTTCACCCACCCAGCGTTTCATAATGTCTCCCGGAAAAAATGGTACCTCACTTGCGTGGGTAGGCATAGTGGCTGCGACATGAAACAGCGCAAAACGCAACATGGTCGTACCTCAATTTTCCAGTGAAATTTTGAGCTTTTTGGACAAAAAGACAACCTTTAGTGTTTGCGCCCTGGCTCTGCCAGCACCTAGGGAAACCTAGCAAACCTATACATTTTTGAAAAGTAGACACCCAGGGGAATTCAGGATGGGGTGATTCCTCTGCCTACCCCCTGGTTTTGTTACCCAGAATCCCTTGCAAAGCTAAGATTTTGACAAAAAAAACACATTTTCCTGACATTTCTGTAGTGGAAAGTTCTGGAATCTGCGTGAATCAACAAATTTCCACCCACCCAGCGTTCCATCATGTCTCCCGGAAAAAATGGTACCTCACTTGTGTGGGTAGGCATAGTGGCTGCGACAGGAAACAGCGCAAAACGCAACATGGTTGCACCTGAATTTTCCAGTGAAATTTTGAGCTTTTTGGACAAAAAGACTACCTTTAGTTTTTGCGCCCTACCTCTGCCAGCACCTAGGGAAACCTAGCAAACCTATACATTTTTAAAAAGTAGACACCCAGGGAAACTCAGGATGGGGTGACTCGACTGCCTACCACCAGGTTTTGTTACCCAGAATCCCTTGCAAAGCTAAGATTTTGACAAAAAAACACATTTTCCTGACATTTCTGTGGTGGAAAGTTCTGGAATCTGCGTGGATCAACAAATTTCCACCCACCCAGCGTTCCCCCATGTCTCCCGGAAAAAATTGTACCTCACTTGCGTGGGTAGGCATAGTGGCTGCAACAGGAAACGGTTCAAATCGTACGGTGGTGAATTTACAATAACCAATAGCAACATTACCTTCTTTTTGGGGGGGGGGCTGAGTTTTTGGACCGGGGCTCGGCGGGCATCTTTGGAAAGTACCAAACCCAAACAGTTCTGAAAACTAGACACCCAGGGGAGTCCAGGGAGGTATGGCATGCGTGGGTACCCCAATGTTTTCCTACCCAGAAATCCCTTCAAACCATAAATTTAGGTTAAAAAAACAGTTTTCCAAACATTTTTGCGTGGGATCTCCGTGTCGGCACAAATGTACTACCACCCAGCGTTCCCCTTGTTCTCTCGAGTAAAATGATACCTCACTTGTGTGGGTGGGCCCAAGGCCTGTGTCTAAGGCAGGGGGGCTTAATTTGTAAAACTTAAATACTACTTTTTCAAAAGTCATTTTCGGACTGTTCTGCTTTGGGGCACCCACACAAGTGAGGTATCCTTTTACTCAGGAGAACAAGGTGAACACTGGGTGGTAGGAAATGTTTGCCGACACGGAGATCCCATGCAAAAAAGTTTGGAAAAGTGATATCTTTACCTAATTTGAAGGTTTGCAGGGAGTTCTGGGTAGGAAAACATTGGGGGACCTACGCATGCCATACCTCCCTGGACTCCCCCAGGTGTCTAGTTTTCATAACTGTTTGGGTTTGGTACTTTCCAAAGAATACCACCGAGCCCCGGGCCAAAAACTCAGGTGCCCCCCCCCAAAATCAAGGTTGTTTTGCAATTGGCTATTGTAAATTCACCACCGTACGATTTGAACCGTTTCCTGTTGCAGCCACTATGCCTACCCACGCAAGTGAGGTACCATTTTTATCGGGAGACCTTGGGGAACGCTGGGTGGGCGGAAATTTGTGTGAGCCCAGTGACCCCACGCTTTCCCACACAAAAAAGTGTTAAAAAACTGATTTTTTTCAACATAAATTGAGGTTTGCAAGGGATTCTGGGTAAAGGAACGTTGGAGGATCCACGCAAGCCATACCTCCTTGGAAGCCCCCGGGTGTCTACTTTTCAGAAATGTGTGGGTTTGGTAGGTTTCCTTAGATGGCCGTCTAGCACGGGGCCAAAATCCCAGGTAACCCCTCTTGCAAAAGCAGGTGGTATTGGCACGCACACCACCAGCCAAGCGCCATCCACTCACACCACCAGCCAAGCACCTAACCATGCACTCCGCCAGCCAAGCAAAAATCCACTCACCCCCCCAGCACAACTCCAATCCATGCACTATGCCAGCCAAGCACCAGACTACGCACACCACCAGCCAAACGCCAGTCCACGCACACCGACAATCCAAGCACACTGCTGCACACACCACCATCAAAATTTAGACTTTTTTTAAGATATACCACAAATCATATGAAGAAACCTACAAATCTGCTAACACAAATTCAAAAACTAAATGCTGTGCACTAATGCACACCTTGAAGCAGACTAAAAAATATTACAGAATACAGACCAGCCAGTACACTTACAAGCTCAATGAAACTCCCAAAACTTCTTTTGTGTGTGGTACGATTTAAAACAAGCTGGCACACACAATCCAGGTTTTGAAGGACAGTCAGGGCAGTACAAACGAGACTCCCTCCGCACTTCTCTTCGCCAACAGACTCTACATCTTTTAGTGGGATTGTCTTTTGCAGTTGTGGGAGGAATGTATTCTGGAAAGTGGCGATCTTTCAGTCTAGCCACTTCCTCCATCACTCCAAATCTTGGGACACTTGCCTGTTCCACTAGTACAAGGCTGCCTATTATAGTCTCCTGAAACTCAACAAAAGGCATCTTTAACTCAGGACAAGATTTCTGGAACACAACGAAAGCATTAAAGGATGCCAAGTGGAAAAGATGAATAGCCAACTTCTTGTACCAAATGTAAGACTTTCGAAGAGCAGCATAAGGTTCCAACCTCTGATCTACTCTGTCAACAGCACCCATGTACTTTTTGTACTATAACATGCACACAGGTTTACGCACTTCAGCACGCTCACCCCGAACAGGCAGAGCTTCAGTGCTTTCATCATGGATTGTAGTCAGCATGTACACATCTCTCCTGTCTGAAAACTTCACAGCTAGAAGCTTCCGACATCGCAATGCAGTAGACTGTCCCCGCACAAGCCTTTTGCAAACAAGTTCTATTGGGAAACCTTTCCGGTTACTGCGCATCGTGCCACAAGCAACAGTGCCCACTTTGGCCAATTCCTTGAACAAACGCACACTAGTGTAGAAGTTATCTACATATAAATGGTGGCCTTTGTTAAATAATCGTCTACCTAGTTCCCACACAATTTTCTCAGTCACTCCAAAAGTGGACGGACAAGCAGAAGTGTTAATGCTGGAATCCTTACCGGTGTACACCCTGAAATTATAAACATATCCAGTCTCACTGTCACAAAGCATATACAGTTTGATTCCATAGCGTGCCCTCTTACTAGGAATGTATTGCCTAAAAACCAAGCGGCCCTTGAACAATACCAAAGACTCATCCACAGCTATTTGTTTTCCAGGAGCAAAGATCTCAGAAAAACGATCAACAAAGTGATCAAGGACAGGCCGAATCTTAAAAAGACGGTCACAATCAGGGTGATCGGGTGGCAACGCTAAATCATTATCAACAAAATGCAACATGAATTAGGCCCCTGTAACTTTTTGACCACATAAGGTATCCACGCCAAATTTGCGTCCTTTTCTTCCAACATCATGTGGATTCCAAAGGCGCCCAGGGTTTCTGGATTCCCTTGGAGGGGTCCCAGAAAGTAACCAAAATATAGTGATTTTTTTTGTTTTGTTCAGAAAAATGGGAAAAACGGGCTGCAAATGAAAGCCTCTGGGTTTTTCCCTAAAAAAGTTATCAAAAAAGGGTTTGTGGGGCTGAAATCTCCATTTTCATAGCTTTTAGGGAATGACAGTCTTTTGTCAGAGAACCGACATTTTTCACACAGTATTGGCATTTTTCTGTGACATAGCCTATTTTTGCTATTTTTAGAGCTTTCCACCTCCTTCCAGTTAATGGTAGAAAAGAGTTTGAAAGCAATAATGGATCCTGGAATGCTGTACATTTTCGAAAAGTACACAAAATTTTAAATTCAGAAAGGGGTCATTTGTCTAAATCCATGAAGGTTTCTTTATAGAAACAAACAGTTAAATATCGAAATAATTGAAAATTTGTTAAAAAAACAGCCTTTTGTCTCAACGTTTTCACCTATAACCTTTTCTAATTTTGAGAGCTCTTGGAAAGCAATATACCGTTACATCCGTTAGACCTTCCTGGTTGTGGGGATATATAGGACTTGTAGTGTCACCAAGAACCCGACGAACCCAGATCCAAAAACTGAGCAGCAACTTGCAATGGTATTTTTTCATTTACCGGGTATAGAGCACTTTGTTTTGGAAAATGTATACATGGAAAAATCTGTATGAAAGACACCTATGTATTTCTGAATTGGGTACAAATTATAGAGTTCAGAAACAGTATATAATTGCTAATTTTCAAAATTGGGAATACTCATACTAGCATGAGAATTATTGGTCATTTTTCAAAAATATATTTTTTTAACACAATGTGTTTCATTACAAGGGAGAAATGCATGAAAGCTCAATGGGTAATAACAGTTAATATACAAATCTGAATTACCCCAATTCTCCCGATAAAAATGGTACTTCACTTGTGTGGGTTGGCCTTGTGCCTGCGGCAGGAAACGGCGCAAAATGCAACGTGCTCACACCTAAATTTTGCAGTTACAAATTGACCCTTTTTTGGCAAAGTGCCTACCTGTAGTTTTTGCACCCTAGCTCTGCCGGCACCTAGGGAAACCTTGCAAACCTATACATTTTTGAAAAGTAGACACCCAGGGAATTTAGGATGGGGTGACTCGACTGCCTACCACCAGGTTTCGTTACCCAGAATCCCTTGCAAAGCTAAGATTTTGACAAAAAAACACATTTTCCTGACATTTCTGTGGTGGAAAGTTCTGGAATCTACGTGGATCAACAAATTTCCACCCACCCAGCGTTCCCCCAGGTCTCCCAAAAAAAATGGTACCTCACTTGCATTGTTAGGCATAGTGGGTGCGACATGAAACAGCGCAAAACGCGACGTGGTCGCACCTCAATTTCCCTCCGAAATTTTGCACCTTTTGGACAAAGAGACTACCTTTTGTTGTTGCGCCCTAGCTCTGCCAGCACCTAGGGAAACCTAGCAAACCTATACATTTTTGAAAACTAGACACCCAGGGAAATTCAGGATGGGCTGACTCGTCTGCCTACCCCCAGGTTTTGTTACCCAGAATCCCTTGCAAACCTAAAAATTTGACAAAAAAAACACATTTTCCTCACATTTCTGTGGAGGAAAGTTCTGGAATCTGCGTGGCTCAACAAAGTTCCATCCACCCAGCGTTCCCCCATGTCTCCCAAAAAAAATGGTACCTCACTTGCGTGGGTAGGCATAGTGGCTGCGACATGAAACAGCTCAATACGCAACATGGTTGCACCTCAATTTCCCAGTGAAATTTTGAGCTTTTTGGACAAAAAGACTACCTTTAGTTTTTGCGCCCTAGCTCTGCCAGCACCTAGGGAAACCTAGCAAACCTACACATTTTTGAAAAGTAGACACCCAGGGAAATTCAGGAAGGGGTGACTCCTCTTCCTACCCCCAGGTTTTGTTACCCAGAATCCCTTGCAAAGCTAAGATTTTGACAAAAAAAACACATTTTCCTGACATTTCTGTGGTGGAAAGTTCTGGAATCTGCGTGGATCAACAAATTTCCACCAACCCAGCGTTCTCCCATGTCTCCCGGAAAAAATGGTACCTCACTTGCGTGGGTAGGCATAGTGGCTGCGACATGAAACAGCGCAAAACGCAACATGGTCGCACCTCAATTTCCCAGTGAAATTTTGCACTTTTTGGACAAAAAGAGTACCTTTTGTTTTTGCGCCCTAGCTCTGCCAGCACCTAGGGAAACCTAGCAAACCTACACATTTTTGAAAAGTAGACACCCAGGGAAATTCAGGAAGGGGTGACTCCTCTGCCTACCCCCAGGTTTTGTTACCCAGAATCCCTTGCAAAGCTAAGATTTTGACAAAAAATATACATTTTCCTGACATTTCTGTGGTGGAAAGTTCTGGAATCTGCGTGGATCAACATATTTCCACCAACCCAGCGTTCCCCCATGTCTCCCGGAAAAAATGGTACCTCACTTGCGTGGGTAGGCATAGTGGCTGCGACATGAAACAGCGCAAAAATTAACATGGTTGCACCTCAATTTCCCAGTGAAATTTTGCACTTTTTGGACAAAAAGAGTACCTTTTGTTTTTGCGCCCTAGCTCTGCCAGCATCTAGGGAAACCTAGCAAACCTACACATTTTTGAAAAGTAGACACCCAGGGAAATTCAGGAAGGGGTGACTCCTCTGCCTACCCCCAGGTTTTGTTACCCAGAATCCCTTGCAAAGCTAAGATTTTGACAAACAAAAAACACATGTTCCTGACATTTCTGTGGTGGAAAGTTCTAGAATCTGCGTGGATCAACAAATTTTCACCCACCCAGCGTTCCCCAATGTCTCCCAGAAAAAATGGTACCTCACTTGCGTGGGTAGGCATAGTGGCTGCGACATGAAACAGCGCAAAACGCAACATGGTCGCGCCTCAATTTTCCAGTGAAATTTTGAGCTTTTTGGACAAAAAGACTACCTTTAGTTTTTGCGCCCTAGCTCTGCCAGCACCTAGGGAAACCTAGGAAACCTACACATTTTTGAAAAGTAGACACCCAGGGGAATTCAGGAAGGGCTGACTCCTCTTCCTACCCCCAGGTTTTGCTACCCAGAATCCCTTGCAAATCTAAGATTTTGACAAAAAAACACATTTTCCTGACATTTCTGTGGTGGAAAGTTCTGGAATCTGCGTGGATCAACAAATTTCCACCAACCCAGCATTCTCTCATGTCTCCCAGAAAAAATGGTACCTCACTTGCGTGGGTAGGCATAGTGGCTGCGACATGAAACAGCGCAAAACGCAACATGGTTGCACCTCAATTTTCCAGTGAAATTTTGAGCTTTTTGGACAAAAAGACTACCTTTAGTTTTTGCGCCCTAGCTCTGCCATCACCTAGGGAAACCTAGCAAACCTACACATTTTTGAAAAGTAGGCACCCAGGGAAATTCAGGAAGGGGTGACTCCTCTGCCTACCCCCAGGTTTTGTTACCCAGAATCCCTTGCAAAGCTAAGATTTTGACAAAAAAAACACATTTTCCTGACATTTCTGTGGTGGAAACTTCTGGAATCTGCGTGGATCAACAAATTTCCACCCACCCAGCAATCCCCCATGTCTCCCAGAAAAAATGGTACCTCACTTACGTGGGTAGGCATAGTGGCTGCGACATGAAACAGCGCAAAACGCAACATGGTCGTACCTCAATTTTTCAGTGAAATTTTGAGCTTTTTGGACAAAAAGACAACCTTTAGTGTTTGCGCCCTGGGTCTGCCAGCACCTAGGGAAACCTAGCAAACCTATACACTTTTGAAAAGTAGACACCCAGGGAAATTCAGGATGGGGTGATTCCTCTGCCTAACCCCAGGTTTTGTTACCCAGAATCCCTTGCAAAGCTAAGATTTTGACAAAAAAAACACATTTTCCTGACATTTCTGTGGTGGAAAGTTCTGGAATCTGCGTGAATCAACAAATTTTCACCCACCCAGCGTTTCATAATGTCTCCCGGAAAAAATGGTACCTCACTTGCGTGGGTAGGCATAGTGGCTGCGACATGAAACAGCGCAAAACGCAACATGGTCGTACCTCAATTTTCCAGTGAAATTTTGAGCTTTTTGGACAAAAAGACAACCTTTAGTGTTTGCGCCCTGGCTCTGCCAGCACCTAGGGAAACCTAGCAAACCTATACATTTTTGAAAAGTAGACACCCAGGGGAATTCAGGATGGGGTGATTCCTCTGCCTACCCCCTGGTTTTGTTACCCAGAATCCCTTGCAAAGCTAAGATTTTGACAAAAAAAACACATTTTCCTGACATTTCTGTAGTGGAAAGTTCTGGAATCTGCGTGAATCAACAAATTTCCACCCACCCAGCGTTCCATCATGTCTCCCGGAAAAAATGGTACCTCACTTGTGTGGGTAGGCATAGTGGCTGCGACAGGAAACAGCGCAAAACGCAACATGGTTGCACCTGAATTTTCCAGTGAAATTTTGAGCTTTTTGGACAAAAAGACTACCTTTAGTTTTTGCGCCCTACCTCTGCCAGCACCTAGGGAAACCTAGCAAACCTATACATTTTTAAAAAGTAGACACCCAGGGAAACTCAGGATGGGGTGACTCGACTGCCTACCACCAGGTTTTGTTACCCAGAATCCGTTGCAAAGCTAAGATTTTGACAAAAAAACACATTTTCCTGACATTTCTGTGGTGGAAAGTTCTGGAATCTGCGTGGATCAACAAATTTCCACCCACCCAGCGTTCCCCCATGTCTCCCGGAAAAAATTGTACCTCACTTGCGTGGGTAGGCATAGTGGCTGCAACAGGAAACGGTTCAAATCGTACGGTGGTGAATTTACAATAACCAATAGCAACATTACCTTCTTTTTGGGGGGGGGGCTGAGTTTTTGGACCGGGGCTCGGCGGGCATCTTTGGAAAGTACCAAACCCAAACAGTTCTGAAAACTAGACACCCAGGGGAGTCCAGGGAGGTATGGCATGCGTGGGTACCCCAATGTTTTCCTACCCAGAAATCCCTTCAAACCATAAATTTAGGTTAAAAAAACAGTTTTCCAAACATTTTTGCGTGGGATCTCCGTGTCGGCACAAATGTACTACCACCCAGCGTTCCCCTTGTTCTCTCGAGTAAAATGATACCTCACTTGTGTGGGTGGGCCCAAGGCCTGTGTCTAAGGCAGGGGGGCTTAATTTGTAAAACTTAAATACTACTTTTTCAAAAGTCATTTTCGGACTGTTCTGCTTTGGGGCACCCACACAAGTGAGGTATCCTTTTACTCAGGAGAACAAGGTGAACACTGGGTGGTAGGAAATGTTTGCCGACACGGAGATCCCATGCAAAAAAGTTTGGAAAAGTGATATCTTTACCTAATTTGAAGGTTTGCAGGGAGTTCTGGGTAGGAAAACATTGGGGGACCTACGCATGCCATACCTCCCTGGACTCCCCCAGGTGTCTAGTTTTCATAACTGTTTGGGTTTGGTACTTTCCAAAGAATACCACCGAGCCCCGGGCCAAAAACTCAGGTGCCCCCCCCCAAAATCAAGGTTGTTTTGCAATTGGCTATTGTAAATTCACCACCGTACGATTTGAACCGTTTCCTGTTGCAGCCACTATGCCTACCCACGCAAGTGAGGTACCATTTTTATCGGGAGACCTTGGGGAACGCTGGGTGGGCGGAAATTTGTGTGAGCCCAGTGACCCCACGCTTTCCCACACAAAAAAGTGTTAAAAAACTGATTTTTTTCAACATAAATTGAGGTTTGCAAGGGATTCTGGGTAAAGGAACGTTGGAGGATCCACGCAAGCCATACCTCCTTGGAAGCCCCCGGGTGTCTACTTTTCAGAAATGTGTGGGTTTGGTAGGTTTCCTTAGATGGCCGTCTAGCACGGGGCCAAAATCCCAGGTAACCCCTCTTGCAAAAGCAGGTGGTATTGGCACGCACACCACCAGCCAAGCGCCATCCACTCACACCACCAGCCAAGCACCTAACCATGCACTCCGCCAGCCAAGCAAAAATCCACTCACCCCCCCAGCACAACTCCAATCCATGCACTATGCCAGCCAAGCACCAGACTACGCACACCACCAGCCAAACGCCAGTCCACGCACACCGACAATCCAAGCACACTGCTGCACACACCACCATCAAAATTTAGACTTTTTTTAAGATATACCACAAATCATATGAAGAAACCTACAAATCTGCTAACACAAATTCAAAAACTAAATGCTGTGCACTAATGCACACCTTGAAGCAGACTAAAAAATATTACAGAATACAGACCAGCCAGTACACTTACAAGCTCAATGAAACTCCCAAAACTTCTTTTGTGTGTGGTACGATTTAAAACAAGCTGGCACACACAATCCAGGTTTTGAAGGACAGTCAGGGCAGTACAAACGAGACTCCCTCCGCACTTCTCTTCGCCAACAGACTCTACATCTTTTAGTGGGATTGTCTTTTGCAGTTGTGGGAGGAATGTATTCTGGAAAGTGGCGATCTTTCAGTCTAGCCACTTCCTCCATCACTCCAAATCTTGGGACACTTGCCTGTTCCACTAGTACAAGGCTGCCTATTATAGTCTCCTGAAACTCAACAAAAGGCATCTTTAACTCAGGACAAGATTTCTGGAACACAACGAAAGCATTAAAGGATGCCAAGTGGAAAAGATGAATAGCCAACTTCTTGTACCAAATGTAAGACTTTCGAAGAGCAGCATAAGGTTCCAACCTCTGATCTACTCTGTCAACAGCACCCATGTACTTTTTGTACTATAACATGCACACAGGTTTACGCACTTCAGCACGCTCACCCCGAACAGGCAGAGCTTCAGTGCTTTCATCATGGATTGTAGTCAGCATGTACACATCTCTCCTGTCTGAAAACTTCACAGCTAGAAGCTTCCGACATCGCAATGCAGTAGACTGTCCCCGCACAAGCCTTTTGCAAACAAGTTCTATTGGGAAACCTTTCCGGTTACTGCGCATCGTGCCACAAGCAACAGTGCCCACTTTGGCCAATTCCTTGAACAAACGCACACTAGTGTAGAAGTTATCTACATATAAATGGTGGCCTTTGTTAAATAATCGTCTACCTAGTTCCCACACAATTTTCTCAGTCACTCCAAAAGTGGACGGACAAGCAGAAGTGTTAATGCTGGAATCCTTACCGGTGTACACCCTGAAATTATAAACATATCCAGTCTCACTGTCACAAAGCATATACAGTTTGATTCCATAGCGTGCCCTCTTACTAGGAATGTATTGCCTAAAAACCAAGCGGCCCTTGAACAATACCAAAGACTCATCCACAGCTATTTGTTTTCCAGGAGCAAAGATCTCAGAAAAACGATCAACAAAGTGATCAAGGACAGGCCGAATCTTAAAAAGACGGTCACAATCAGGGTGATCGGGTGGCAACGCTAAATCATTATCAACAAAATGCAACATGTGAAGAAGAAGCATATACCAATCACGAGTCATAACTGCTGGAAATATAGATGTTGCCATCAAGGGACTAGTGGACCAATAAGAAGACATTGATGGCTTCCTTAGCAAGCCCGTCAAAAAAATGAATCCCAAAAACTTCTTCATCTCTTCAACATATGTGGGAGACCAATGGGTAGCTCTAGAATGGGGCTTAAGGCTGGCACTGCGGTCCCTCAAATACTGCTCTGCATATAAATTAGTTTGCTCCACAATCTCTTGCACAAACTCATCGTCAAAAAACAACTGAAAAAATTGAATTGGCAGAAAATTGTCAGTATTCACTCTACACCCTGGAACACCAGTGAAGTCTGGCAATTCCGGCTGCACCATGCCAGTGGCAACCCAGACGTCATCACTAACATCGGAAGAAGAAGCCACCCTAGCCTGCAGCCCAGATGCCTCTTGCTGCACTACATCAACGGGAACACTTGCATCCCCAGCTGCCTTTTGCATCTCAACATCAACAGAAGAACTCGCCTCCCCAGATGCCACTTGGTGCTCAACAACAACAGAAAGACTAGCAGCACCAGATGCCTCATGCTGCTCTGCAACAGGAAGACTAGCAGCACCAGATAACCCTTGGCGAACCACAGCAATGTGAAGCCTTTTGTGCGCACCCTTTACCACACTTGCCTCTTCCCGACGAGAAAAACAGGGAAACCTTGAGGACCTAGGCTGCCGCTCAGATGGCTCTTGCCTCTCTACCGGCACATCAGTGTCCCTCTCTACCACAGGCACTTCATCAGCACTAGAAGAATCATCATCCAATGATGATGATACCATGCGAAGAGAAAACTCACTGCCTGAATCTTCGGCAAATTCCTCATGCTCCGAATCGGTGTCAGTGTCTGGACCATGCTCAGAGGAAGTCTCAAAAAGCAAACTAACAACGTGCTGAGCAGTCATTCTGCGAGCAGCCATTATCCTTACAAAGCAAGAAGACTACACACACAAGTGAACAACAAGCTACACTGTGCAAAGTAAGAAGTAAACAAGGTAGAGTCTTCACACAAAGATCAATACACTTTAAAAACAATTCAAATCTAACCAAATATAAGAACACTCACCAGCACCTACTCTGCTGAAACACAGCAAAAAGAAAGGAAATCCCACTAGAAAGAAAAAAAAGTATAGATTAGACAAAGTACACATCAAGCAGCAATACAAAAAAAAAGTTAACAATCAAGAACCACAAAGCCACACAAACAGCAATTAGTACAAAAACATTTACTTACCAAGCACATGCAACTACACAAGCTGCAAAACCAGCAGTAACTGAACCACAACCTACACCAATACAAACAGCAAAAGCCTGGATCAAAAACAAAGAGGAAATAAAAAAATGAATACTACATTTCACAAACAACATAACAAATGAACAAACAACACACAAATTTACCCACAAAATCACATCCACACAGATGGGCCATCAAAAAGGGCAAAACGGACAAAAGTACGGGTTGATTTGCCCACCGGGGGGGCAGAAAATCTAAGTTAAAAATCCAACCCACCAGGAAGCGACCCTTGCAAAAGGGGTCACTTCCTACAATCTAAAATAAAATCCCTGGTGCTAGTGGGGGCATTTCATCCGCACAAACGCAATGCTGTGCGCAACCGTGAGGCTGGAAAGAGACATCAGGAGAGAGGAAAATCACTTGCCTCTCCCCTGATGCCTCTTTGCGGCCCCACACCCCCCAAGACTCTCAAAAATAAATTAACACCTCCAGGCGCAAGAAGCAAATGGCTTCCCGACCGCCTGGGAATCCCTGAAGATGTTGACGCGTGCTGTGCGCGCTGACGTCATCAGGGATTCTCATGGGGAGGAGGGCAACAGAATTACTGTGGATAACTGTGATGCTGGACAGAGGCACTTGCATCCTTCACTTTCACAAGCTAAATCCAAAAACAGTTCCTATCACCAGGAGCTTCTTTCACCCCATCTGCTGCTCTCATCAGTCTGTGACCATTCATACACATAAGAGGCATGTGAACACGCACAGAAGACCCCCGTTTGGCCCCGCCCACCAACTAGCGGAGTGCACCATCTTTCTTAAATTTACCCACTATGATGGACAGCTCACTCAAGGAACCTGTGCACACATCGGTGCGATGGCATAGTAACACACACGGTCACTGGAGACAAAGCAAGCGCTCGAGTTGCAGCACAAATTCAGGAAAACATTCATCAGCCCAAAAACATGTGTGACCTTCCCACTATGATGGACAGCTCACACAAGGGACCCCTGCGCACATCTGTGTGATTGCATAGTAACGCACACATGGACACTGGAGACAAAGATGGCGTTAGAGTTGCAGCACAAATTCAGGAAAACATTCATCAGCCCAAAAACATTTGTGACCTTCCCACTATGATGGACAGCTCACACAAGGGACCCCTGCACACATCTGTGTTATTGCATAGTAACGCACACATGGACACTGGAGACAAAGATGGCGCTCTAGTTGCAGCACAAATTCAGAAACACATTCATCAGCCCAAAAACATTTGTGACCTTTCCACTATGATGGACAGATCACACAAGGGACCCCTGCGCACATCTGTGCGATTGCATAGTAACGCACACATGGTCACTGGAGACAAAGATGGCGCTCAAGTTGCATCACAAACTCAGGAAAACAATCATCAGCCCAAAAACATTTGTGAATTTCCCACTATGATGGACAGCTCACTCAAGGGACCCCTTCGCACATCGCAGCGATGGCATAGTAACACACACATGGTCACTGGAGACAAAGCATGTGTTCAAATTGCAGCACAAATACAAATAAACATTCATCAGCCCAAAAACACTAGTGAGCTTTGCCTAGGCAGGACAGGTGTGTTATTTAGCCACTTCAGATAAACACATAAGTATAACTAATGAAGGACAGAGGCACTTGCATCCTTCATTAAAATGAGCACTGTAATTGTAATTTAAAAATGACCCCCATAAGCATTTTTCCAACAAAAAACGGCCATTTCCAAACATAACATGCTCGAAAAGACTTCAAAGTTAATGTTCCCCCAAAAAGGGGAGCGACCCTTCCCCAAGGGGCCGCTCCCCGAACAACGAAATTGAACAATACAAAAAAATAAAATTAAATACCTAGCATTCCAGCTGCACGATCGCACAATCGTGCAGCAGGAATGCTCTAAAGTGGCATTGAGGGAAAGGAAAAGCCTTTCCTTTCCCTCGATGCAAGTTTCAGCACAATCCCCCCCGCCCCAGCCGCAAAACGAACCTGTTTACCAAACAACGCGCAGGAAGCAAATGGCTTGCCTGCGCGTCGGTAAACAAAAGGAACCTCCGGTGACGTCAGCGCGCCTCGCGCGCTGACGTCATTGATGACGCGGGCGGGGAGGGCGGGGGGAGGCAGGGGAAGGTCTTCCCCTGCCATCCCTGCAGAAACGAACAAAATCGGGCAGACTCGGGGGGAGCGCTGGCGCTTCCCCCGAGGGTGGGGCTCATGACGAGCTGGGCTCGTCATCAGCATGCGAGCGCCCTACTCCATGACGAGCCCAGCTCGTCATCAGCCCCGAAGGGGTTAAAGAGTTAGAAAAGTGCTAAATAGTAAAATTCTTGTTTATCTGGAGTTTCTTGTGGTTTATAAGATTACCCTTTGCATGCTTTACTAAACAACCATGACATCCAACTACTGCATATTTTCCTTCTTTTAAATTCTGTTTAACATTTCTTTTGAAGCTGTAATGTTGAAGTACTTCATACATCTATAACTGTTCCAGATATTGACTTCTTTTCGGATAATATGGGTCCAACATATTAGTTTTAACAATGTCTGTACTATCTGGTTCATTTGCTGCTAATTGTTCAATTCTTCAAATGATTTCAATACTCTATTTTGTTTGCAGGCAAGACCTAAACTTACCCAAATGATTCCTCGTGACTTTGAATATAAACTTGAAGAGCACAAGCGGTCTGAACATTTAAAGGATCCGATTTCTCGGTGGGAAAGCATTTTCAAAATAAAGCTGTACAATTTTTTGCTAAGGCTTTTCTCCTGTGCAATTTCTTCCCACATTTGTTTCATCTCTGTTTTTTCTGATTTTGTTATGTACGATGTAACATAACGTGCAACAGCAATTGAGTTATCTGCAACATACAGGATGTCCATGTTCGCATTCCACATTTTTCAAATGACTGGATTGTAGTCATGGATATACTTTGACACTTCTGCTCTTTTTAAGTTGTAGGTATTCTTTGGAGGTTTCCGAGTATTTGTATGCCGTACAGAAGGAAAAAAAGAATTTACTCTTCCTTTACAAATGGCTGAACGTGGAAAACCAAAACGACATTTTGTGTAAAATTTCCCTTTAGACTTGTATTTGCTTCTGTACTACTTTCTACAACGGTGACTTTGGAAACGTAAAACTTGCTGCCTCAAGCTTCTATCTCCTTCTTCTCCTAGAATCTCACATGTCACATACTGTTCAATGAAAGACAATACTTTTTCAGCAGAATCATTTCCAAATTTAGGTGCATCCTTGGTCCATAGTAGCATATGTATATGAGGTGCGCCTCTTGCTTGATACTTCTTTCTCCCAAAAAAATTGGTAACTTCTCCAAGAGGTGGATTCTTTTTATTGCACATAAAAGACATGATAGCTTTAAACCTATGATCAAAATATCTGCACACATTTACAGGATCCAATGAACACAGTTCACCAGGAGTCTATATTTCAAAATGTTTTATATTGGAATTCGCTTCTCTTAGAAACTCAAGCAAATCTTCCCATGCATATTCTACACAGCTAAGTGTAACACACCATGTTGGTGTACCTAAGTTCCGTAACATACACTTAAGTTCTCCATGACGATGATACCAATACTCATTTGTTCCACGTTGACATTCCATCAAATTGATTAACTGTGCTTCGAAATTTCCATCTGTTTCTTGAACTTTCTCCACAAATTCTTTTGCAGAAAAAAGTGATTGCTGAACTCCAGTTTTAAGTATGTGGTTCACAATATATGACAGAGAAGACAGCTCACTTTCAAACAAAAGGTGAAATATGTATAGAATGCACTGTCGAAACCTAGGATCTTCAGAATATAATCTTGTTGACTGATATTCTGAAGCTGGAATCTGTTAAGGTCGGTCATCGTATTGTCCACCTTCTCCAGTAGGAAACAGCTGTGCAAAACAACAAGCTTCCAAGCTTTTCTCCCATACACTCATTGGAGTTCCCTGTGCTTTTTTCATTTGAAATAGCTCAATGCTGCTTCCTATTACTTCTTTTGAATGCAAAGGACATATTGTGTAATGTTTGTAAATCTCTTCAGTCCTTGACTTGTCCACTCTCTCTATTTGACCACTTGAAATTTCAGATTAATCTTCTAAACTTATAACATGTTCATCCAAATTTACATTTTTGTAATAAATATTGTTCTTTATAAGATATAAGGTAGACTTTTTAACTTTATTAATATCCATAAATTCTTGCCATGTTTCCCGACTATTTGTTGGTACACCAATGACTACTGCCTCATCTTCCTCTTTCTATCCAGCAGTAGTTTCAATATTTTTCATGAAATCCAAAGTTAAGTACACCACTCTTCCGTTCAGTCCTCATTGCAACTCTGTTGGTGGCAGTTTACCTGTTTTAGGCTCCTTCCGGATTATAGTTTGAAAAGGATGAACAGATTGAATTAGAACCGACTCATATGTATTCAATTCAGCCAGTTTCTCCGGAATAGCTACTAATTCTAAGTTATTATGTACTGCTCTAGCAGGCATTTTGTTCTCTTCTAATTTGTTGTAACAATATTTACATATACGTTGATCACTACCTAATTCAAATCGACCTTCCAACAACAAGTTCCAAATTCTTCCCACTTACCATTGTTCTCCTTTTCACTTTTCAAATACAAATCAACATTCCTAGTTTGACTTTTATAATGAGTACGTCGACAACAAACACAAACATAGTTGGGTATTTCAGAGCACACATTAAACTTTCCAATTTCTTCTTCAAACTGATCAGTGCAAATTCATTTCCCATCTCCTCCAACATCTGCAATTGTCAAACTTTCAATTTCTATTCACTGCTCTTCTGAACCAAAATATTGCATTTCAATATCATCACACTTTCTTTGAACATCTGATGAAGTACCATGTAAAAGACATGTATTCAGTTCACTTAAGCATAATGCAGGACTTTTTACATAGTACAGTTTCCCTACAAACTTCCGCATTTCTGAATGATGTACTGCTAACGTCCTCAAGTGATGAAAAACACTTTTAAACACTTTTCTTGAAAGACAAGCCAGAGAATGTCCATGCTTCTCAGTATATTTTCTTACATTACATGGATCTAGTCCTTGTAACAACTTAATCTTCTGTTTAATACTTTTCTGTGTATATGCTCCTAGCAAATTTCGTATTACATCAATAGATTCCTTTCAAATACTACAAATACTGCTACAACCCCACTTATATACAGGAGCATGTGTACGTTTCCCTTGCACTTCTTCAGCTATTAACTCTTTGGCACTTTTACCAACCATTTCCTCTTTTGGAAGGGGACAACCATCCTGAACTTCATAGCAATGACCTCCAGTATCAACTGCAAATGGTAAACTATTTTCCTGGAAGTAACTTTCCTCAGTAAAAAAGGCTCACTAGTAGAAGCATGTTTTCTATGCCCACTAAATATTTTTAAAAAGTTGGTTCTGTTCACAAGTCTTTTTCTACTACTTTTCTCTCTCAACACTTTCATTATATTATCCAACACTTTGATCCTCTACAAAATCACAATGAATAACTTCTGTTTTAAATTGAAAGCAGTATCCACTATATTTTCAATATGCTGCTTCTGTTTGAATGTAGCACTTTCTTTTTATATGTGTAGCATGTTTTCATTAAATTCTGAATCACTCTAGTTCAAAAAAGTCTCCGACAAATTTCTTGAAATTGTTTTTGTCTCCGGGTAACACATACTGTTTCTTTATCATGTTTTCTTTTCCTGGTGTTTGAAATTGAAGTCTGATTCTCCTTACTTGAAAAATTCTTCTTTTTGCTTTGTGTGACATTATTTTCATTAAATGTTCAAATGATTTTTTTCAGAAATTGTCTACTGTTTTTACCAGAAGAAACTGTTTGTGTGGTACTCTAATTTTTTTCTAATTGAAAATCTTTCCTTTTGTTCAAATATATATTTCTTTTCTCTTTCTTTTTTTTCAGTTCTTGTAGGCATTTTCAAATTTGAATCCAAACGAAATAATTTTCTAAAAAAGAAAAAATAGATTCAATGATTTTTTACATCTGTTCAATATGTTAAAATAATAACATACTATTACATAACTTCTACCTACGGCTTCCAGAGATACTGCTGCAACATAATGCAGCACGACAGGAGAGCAGTAGTGCCATACAACTTACAGCAAGTATTTATTTATTTACATACACCTTTACAATTTATATGAAACTGCACTACCTCGTACTTTTCACCTCTCCACCCACTCCATCACCCCACATCACTCCTCCTGCAACCCACCGCACACAACTTTATATATAGTATTTTTAAAAACGTGTAATCTATGTACTTAGAATGATATTATCAACCAAACGGCACACACAAAAATTACCATTATTAGCCTAACAATTTTATCTACAACTTTGCAAACATAATACTCCACCTAAAGCTTTAAGTGGGGGGAGGTCTGTGGGGGTCTGAGCACGGCAGTTTATTTTTGGGGGCCTCTAAACGGGTCTCTATGGGGCTCTATTTTCGGGCCTCGCAAAAATAGGCCATTGTTTTTTTTTATTGGACTGCAGTGAGACTGTGAAAGCATGCACATTGCTCACTACTGAGAAGTGGAGACATCATACCAGGTGAGCTACGTTGTACGTGAAGGGAAATCCTTCATTGAGAGCCATTTTCTCTCTGGATTTCCCTTCTCTTTTTGCAGCGCAGAAGCAGCATCATCCTGGGTTGATTAGCAACATAGCCAGGCGCGCTACACCCATTGCCTTGGACTCCCTGAGACAGCTTCCCATGCGTACACACAGAGCTGCACCCAAGTACTTCACAGGTCTTCAAAACACCATTTGCTTGTAAATGAGGCTCTGTTTTTTTTCACCCCTTTTTAGAGCCCCTACATCCCCACTCTGCCTATTGCTGAAAGAACTAGCCTCCCCCTAAATTTCGCTCTGCTTGCGTCTCTGGACACAACCACAGGCAGCCAACTCCAGCACGACCCTGCTCTGACCTTTCTCAGTATCTTGTTTTAGTGCTACAAAAACACACGCTTTGCCTGGCTCACTTAGTTCTCACACCCTCTCTTTATTATGAAGATAGTAGTTTTGGAATTACCTTTATATCCCTATACTGTGCTTCACATGGAAATATAGAAGTGAAGGTTCTCTGGACCCCAAATTAGCTGTCTGGTATACTCTCTCAAATGTGAGAACTACAGCTATTCAGTATCTCTCAGTCACATCCAGTTTAAAGCAGTGTTCCTATACAGAAATGGACACAACGTTATGTTTCTAAATTAACAGTTTACACTGAAAAGATCCTTTACATTTCTTTCGCTGGATCAACCTTTGTTTAAAATACCACCAAAGGAAAGTGGTGAACTATGGTCCACAAAGAGCAACTGAAAGCTTTCTTGTTCTTTACCAGAAACATCTGCCTGTCAATGCTTATCGCCAGCCTTTTTGATCCCTTAAGCGGCTGGGTTGATGAGTATAATACGCAGAGCGGGAGCAGAGGATACACGGAACTGAGGACGAATAGTTTAATAAAGGACGAGTGGATGGGTGGCCAAATGGATGAAAGGATAGCTAGATGGATGGATGGATGTAAGGATCAATGAATGCATGAACCAGTACTTAGGATAGACAGGTGGACTGATAGATGCTTAGAATTGGTTCTGGAACACATGTATGTATGGATATATGGGCATATGGCTGGATGGATGGCACAGTGCTTACTATAGGCGAGTGGGCTGATATATACTTAGCATAAGTGCAGGGACAGATACATGTATGTTTGTATATAGGTAGGAATGTATAGATGAATTGAAAAATGGTTGGATGGCGCAGTGCTTAGGATGGATGGATGCACAGCTTTAAGTGTGCCCGGTCTCAGCACCAGCAGTTAATTTCAAGGGACCTCAAAATGGGTCTCTATCGGACTCTATTTTCGGCCCTCGTAAATGTAGTCAGTTTATTTTTGTTTTTTTATTGCACTGCAGTGAGAGCATGCACATCGATGTGCGCATGCTTATTTTGCCTCACAACTGAGAAGTGGAGACATCATGCTAGGTGAGCACGTTGTAGGACGAAGGGAAATCCTTTAAAGAGTGTCTTTTCCGAAGGTAGGATAATTGGAGGGTATTTTCTTAAGCAAATAGTGCTAGTCATCTTGATTTACATCACACCCCTACTTTGATAGCCCACACCCCTTTAAGAGGTTTTCCCTGTAATTTTTAGAGCACCCCCAGTTTTTTTTTCTCTCACTTAAAGCCCTGACTACAACATAGTAACAAAGAAATGGTCAAAGCTTCCATTTAAATCTACAATGGCACCAAGTTTCATAATTTGCCATCAAAGCCATCAAAGCTAGCAGCTTTCTACCACAGTGCAAAAGTTTCTATCAGCACAAAGATTTGTTATCCACAGAAATGTTCTGTGATTTGCGTAGCTGTCTGCTGGAACACTCATCACCAAAAGGTGTTAAAACATGCAAATTTGCGAGTAAAACATATACCATACCATAAAACAGTTCATATAAGGGCCTACTGCCACTACCCCACCCTCATCCCCATCCTTGCTTAACCTTAGGAAATAAAAGAAAAAGAGCCCCAGCAAACCTGGTAGAGCCACTATAGCAATACAAGAACTTAATTTCAACAAGTGGCTGCCGCAACGCTCAGCAACAAAACATATTAAAACATGCACATTTCCAGATAAAACATATGCCATGCCATAGAGCCTTTTATAAACAGACCCAGTGGCACTACAGCACCTTTACTAGCTACACATGTCCACATTACAAATGTCTGTGTTATAATCAGCAACATAGCTATCTCCCCCACCCCCACCCCTGCCCTTGCTTAACCATACGAAATCAAACAATGAGCCCCAGCACTCCCGTTCGCACCACTATAGCCATACATGGACCTAATTTCAACAGGTGTCTGCCGGGACGCTCATCGGCAAAAAGTATTAAAATCTGCAATTTTGCAAGTAAAACATACACCATACCATAAGGCGGTTTATAAATAGTCCCATACCACTACACCACCTCCACACCTGCCCTTGCTTAACTTTACACAATAAAAGAAAGAGCCCCAGCAAACCTGGAAACGCCACTATAGCCATACAGAGGCTTAATTTCAACAGATGTCTCTCGAAACTCTCATCAGCAAAACGTATTAAAACATGCAAATTTGCGGGTAAAACATATACCATGCCATAGGGCGCTTTATAAATGGTCCCAGTGGTATTTATTTGTGTAATTTATATAGCGCACAGCTACCCCAACGGGGTGTCCCGGCGCCTCTGAGTGAAAGCAGAGTGATAGTCCTGGGGGAATTAACAAAAGAGAAAAGTTTTTAGTGCCTTACGAAAGGGTAATTCTTCCTGGATCATCCTAATTGTGATCGGGAGTTTGTTCCAGAGAGTTGTGGCACAGACCTGGAAGGTTTTACCTCCAGAACGTGCTTTCCTGAATCTTGGTATGGAAAGCAGATGTTGGGAGTTGGAACGGAGGTTCCGAGAGTTACAATAAGGACGAATACTAACAGAGAGGTAGGCCGATCCCCTACCCCTAGTTGCTCGATGGGCTAAGGTCATGGCTTTGAATGCAGCTCTTTGATGGATTGGAAGCCAATGTAATGCTCTGTGATGTGGCGAAATATGTGTGCGTAGGGAAACCCCGCAGACCAGCCGAACAGCCGCATTCTGGACTGTCTGGAGCCGATGTAGGAGGCCCGCGGGCAACCCTAAATACAGGCCGTTCGCATAGTCCAGGTGAGATGTAATCAATGCCTGGACTATGGTTTTCCTGGTATCACTAGGGAGATAGATGATGAATTTCCTAATCATCCTGATCTTGGAAAAACAAGCGGCTGAAACGGCCTGTATTTGGTTGCTAAAAGAAAGATTAGAGTCCCACTTGACCCCTAGATTTTTTACAGAGTCCTTAGGGACAGGGGGAAGGCGGAGTTCCTGTGGCCACCAGAGAGTTGAATCAAGAGGGGAGGGTTGATGGAAAAAGAGAACCTCCGTTTTCGCCGCATTCATCCGGAGGCAGTTCTGGTCCATCCATTTTGAAATGTCCCGCAGACAATCCTTCAAAGGATCAAAAGTAGTTTGCGTGGCACTCTCATAGGAGAAAAGCAGCTGAATATCATCTGCATAGGAAGTAGCTATGATGCCCGACCTTGCAATGAGTTCAGCCAGAGGAGAAAAATAAACATTGAACAATAGTGGGCTCAAAGCCGAGCCTTGAGGGACACCACATTTCAGGGTATGGCTAACAGAGGTAAAAGGGTGAGTATAGACTGCCTGGGTGCGATTAGACAAAAAAGAGGTCAGCCACTCCAGGGCCTTCCCCTGAATACCCTTCGACCGAAGACGGTCAATCAAGATGGGGTGAGAGACAGTGTCGAATGCTGCCGACAAGTCGAGCAGCACCAGCACCGCTCTGGAACCCCCATCCAGTTTCCACCGCACAGAGTCTGCCATTTCTATAAGGGCAGACTCAGTGCTATGGCACTTTCTAAAACCATGTTGGGATTTATGAAGTAGGCCGTGGGTTTCAAGAAAACCTGCCAGTTGTTGCTGCACTAGCTTTTCAAGGACCTTGGCAGGGGCTGGAAGCAGAGAAATGGGTCGATAGTTCACCGGCTCATTAGGATCTGTATTAGCTTTCTTTAAAATCGGGACCAGTAGGGCATGTTTCCAAGACTCTGGGAAAATTCCGGTTTTGAGCGAGTCATTCCAGATGTAGTTGAGGAAGGGATTAAGAAAAGAGGCCAATGATTTATATTGCTTGGCTGGCCAAGGGTCAAATGGTGAGCCGGAGCGGCATCTAGACAGTTCCATCAGTGAGTGTTCCAGTGAGATTGCCTCAAAGTCTGAAAAGATGGAAGAAGACTCGATGCAGTCCGGTAAAGGCGTATTACTCCCAAGATCATTATTCTTGGGGAAGGTGTCATAGATCTTCGCGATCTTGTCTTCAAAGAAGTCAGAGAGGCAGGAGCAAAGGGCCTGAGAGACTGGAAGACACTGTTTAAGAGCCAAGGGATCTGTGAAAGTCTTCACTGTGTTAAAAATTTCCCTGGCCGAGCCATGCGCTCTATTAATTTTCTCCTCCAGGTAACATTTTTTATGCTCAATTATTTTCCTACGGTATTCTTTGAGGGCCAGTTTATATTTAAGTTTTGTGTCAATAGAATAGGATGACCTCCACCGGCGCTCCAACAGCTTACAAGAAGATTTATATTTCCGAAGCTCGTCGGAGTACCATGGGGCGGAGGGAGCTGCTCGAAAGGTTTTAATCGGTCGCATAGGAGCGAGCGAGTCAATAGCAGAGGTGACCCAGCAGTTGAGGTTAGTCAGGCGTGAATCTAAATCAGGGGCGTCTTTGGGAGTGGTATTTACAAGATGTAGGGCAACACTGTCAGGGGAGATCTTACTCCAGTTACGTCCTACCGCCTTAGGGGGAATTCTAGGTCTCACATGCTGGCAAAAATGAATAGCAAAAGGGATAAAAAAGTGGTCCGACCAAATCACCGGATAGGGATCCTCAATCAGGATGTTTGAGAAATTCGAGCAAACAAGATCAAGAGTATGACCAGCTTTGTGCGTAGGTTGAGAAACCAATTGGCTTAATCCAGCATCTTTTAAAGTAGAAAGAAAGTTAAGGCAAAGCTTGTCAGAAGAGTCCTCTGCGTGTAAATTTAGGTCTCCTAATAAGGTAAAATTGGCATAGCGTAAGCTAGCCTGAAGGACATAGTCCAAAAATGTAGCCAAGTTGGAAGCCTTAGATTTAGGAGGGCGATAGACCAGTAGCCCTGTCAGTGTGGTATGTTCAGCTAATTTAATACAGAAGGGAAGGGCTTCAATCAGTTCAATTTGTGTGTAAGGGAAGGAAGAGATCGTCCATTGGGATCTATAAATAATAGCTACCCCACCTCCCCGATTGCGACCCACTCTATTGGCGCATAGGATATTATATTCTGGTACTACATCACCTTTAGTAGCTAGACATCTCAACGTTACTAAAGTCCATGTTTTAATAACCAACATACTCACCTCCCGCACCCCCACCCCAGCCCTTGCTTAACTGTATGAAATCAAACAGAAACCCAGCCATTCCTAGTACCGCCACTATACCCATACACAAGGTTCATTTTAACAGGTGTCTGCCGGAACGCTTATCAGCAAAAAGTATTCAAGCATGCAAATTGGCGGGTAAAACATAAACCATCTCATAGCCCGGTTTATAAATGGGCCCAGTGGCACTACCCCACCTTTGCTAGCTAGACATCTGTATGTTACTAAAGTTGTTTAAAAACTCTGTAGAGTGTGTAGCAGGGGATAGGGAGAGTAAACAAAGTTGTAATTCCCAAACTTTTCATATACCGACAATTTACTGTAAGTATATTAAGGACATTAAATGAAATTAAAAAATTGAAAAGTGTCTCAAAATGGATAGTGAAGCTGAGGCACCGGTAAAACCTGGACCACTTAAACACCTATGAATATTCAGCACAGGGACACATCCTGACAATTACTATCACTTATAATCACATGTACTTTACTAATGTCAAGAAAGTCATGCAAAAAAATATGCCAAACATTTTAATTTCTTTTTTATTTCTCACACATTTATAAAACATCTCTTCTAAATAAGCACTCCACAACGACTTCTATTTCATAAGAACAAACAATCATTAATATGTTTTCTACCATATATTTTAGTATATCTACCATTTTATTATTCACTAGTCAGAAGCTACAAAAACTATTAACTATACCCAAATGCCAATCAGAAACCATGTTCATATTATATCTCAACCTATGATCAAATGATTCAAACTATGCGTACATATAAAAGGAACGTATCACTCTTACTATTTCCATCTCCTCTCCATGTAATCTCCAAACACTGTAGACGGCCTCATAGTACAACAACCTACCTCGGCTTATATTAAAATCTACCTTTTAGTGTCGAAAATTAGACCACAACCTGTCCACATAACATTCTGGGTTTGGTTTTTATTGCTTTTAACTTAATAACACATACATATCATACCCCCCTTTCCCCACTATTTCCACAAAAATTATAATTTGCAAACGTGGGACACTTTGTTTACCTCACATAAATACATTAGCAAACCCAAATTAACGCTGTACCTCATTTTCAAAACCATACAGTCATTTAAAGATGACAAACTACACTTCTTTTTGTGAAAAATTAGTAAACATATATAAAGTACTCATTTAACAACAGGTCAAAGTTTATGCATATTTTATAACCAATTTGAAATACCACACTTTACTAACAATATATTTTTTTGGCATCAAATACTTAATCACTACTACAGAACACATAACACACCTTCTTCATTTCTGCCTCACCTTTGTAGTTGGTATGCAGATTGCAAATTTCACACAGGCGGGCAATTCTTTCTTTGTCACACAACATGTAATGCACTGCTTTCACCAAGAATGGAACCAGTAAAGGCACAATTTCTCTGTCACTTCACGTATAAATATATGTAAATATTCCAAAACTTATTTCCATTGGTTATTTTTGAATTTTCCATATGAAAAGCTACTTAATATTCCGCGCCACATACAGGTCAGAAGTTTAACCTATTTTATCACCACACTTTCTGGAACATTCTATGACACCTGCAGGTTAAAAGTTCTTTTTTTTTTTTTTAAATGTACCTTTTTTGTTTTCCAGCATATTCTCGAACATTTAACAGCACCTGCTTGTTAAAAGTTCATCATTATTTTAAGTAACAAATGTACCTTCCAAATGCAAGTAGCAAGTGTGGTAGAGCTGAGCACATTTTATCCTATCTTATGTACTCCACGTTTAGACTGCTCTTCATTAACCAATGACAAACATGCTTTTTCACACAACTAATATGCACCATAGATTTTATTACCAAATGCTTCTTATCTTCCAATCAATTATCGTTTTCTGTGGGAAAAATAAAGATTTTTCCGCATCTTTAAAAATATTTCTTACTCTACGAAGGACCTGCATGAGCTACAGACATCTTTCCATACCTTCCAGCCATACATTCAAAATGCTAGTTTGGATCGTAGGACATAGCTATATGTTCTGGTGCAAGAGGTATGCAGAACAGACCTAGGTTTAAAAAATGTGGACATTAAATGGTTTGCACAGAGAGGATTGAAGTGGCACCAATTGTTTCCTTTGATTAAAACCTGTTTGCATCGGATGTAAGACGTTACAACGCATACTTTTACCACGCATGCCTTTACAACGCAGTATTTACAATGAAAATCTTTACAACGCATAGTGCTTTGGGGTGCTGGATAGTGAATAGTTTAATTTACTATTCCAACTCCAGTCCCCGTGGACACTAGGGAAGGTGTTGGATAGTACATTAAACTTATTCCCTATCCTAGAGCACCCCCCAGTGCAATGCGTTGTAATGGTTTTAGTTGTAAATACTGCATTGTAAAGGCACTGCGTTGTAAAAGTTGCGTCGTAAAGGATATTTCCCGTTTGCATCTCCAACACCCTGACCCCATGATTGTGCACTGTGGTGGAAACGACCTAGGCACATTGACTGGGGTAGGTTTGGAAATGCTTATGAAGGACACCTTTGGACAATTGATGTTACTTTTGCCTCAAACTGTCTTTGTATATTCCAATATATGACAAAGACAGAAGTGGAAATGGTCAAAACAATTTTTTCATTAGATTTAAAAATCTAGAAAGAATGTCAACAAAGCTGTGTCTGCATACCTCAGAGACCACAAAATGGGGTCCATCTACAACAACATACATTTTGATATGGCTGATATCTACAGAAGTGATGGAGTACACCTCACAGATCAGGGAAAATGGCTCTTTTTAGAGCCACCCTCTAACTGACAACTTAAGCGTGCTATTTTAGGGCTAGGTAACGACAACTCCCGGACCCTCACCAAAATGTATTCTCCACACAGCTGTGGCGCAGCGGCGAGACCATCTGATTTCGCAGCACAGAGCTCTCGCTTTGATCACCGGCTCCACTCACCCATAGGGGTGATTAGTTTGAGCTTTACAAATACCGTATTGATTTACCTTCGCACTACCTGTACAACACCACCTAAGCACCATATACAAGTTGGACAGGTGTGGCAGAGCACCCAGAGCACATGACTTCACAGCATAGGACACACACTTTGGGCTCACGGTTTCATCCCTGAGTCCACATGCAGCTCAATTTAGCAGCATGACACTCTAGGCAATACCTCACTTAATGTCCATACCCTGCACTTTCAGGTAGGGGTCAGTAGTTCAGCGACTTTACCCCGAGTCTGGCAGCAGCTCGGCTTATGCCCCCAGCGCCATCAGACCCGTAGGAGTGAGTAGTTTGCACTTCACAAATACCGAATTGATTTGATACGCAAAACTTACCTTCGCACTCACTGTATAACACCCCCTAAGCACCATACACTAGTTACAATATTCGAAACAAAAGTTCCTCCGAGTTGGTATAACTACATGCTGACACTTCTTGGACAGATGTGGCACAGCGGCCAGAGCACATGACTTCACAGCATATGACACACAGTTTGGACTCACGCTTACATCCCAGAGTCCGGCTGCAGCTCAGCTTTGCACCATGACACTCTAGACAATACCTCACATATTTTACGTACCCCACGACTTTCAGACCAGTAGGGATCAGTAGTACGTCCTAGTAGATATAAAGCCATGCTGGCACTACATCCACAGGTGTAGTGCAAGCCCATGGCACATGACTTCTCAGCATAAGACACACAACTTTGGCTCACGCATTAATCCCCGAGTCCCGCACCAGCTCACCTTAGTAGCATCTGACTCTAGGCAATGTCTCACTTAATTTCTGTAGCCCAGCACTTTCACACCGGTAAGGGTGAATACCTCCCATCACACCCCCTGTATAGCACACCCTAAACACCCCACAGAGGTTACAGTGCTCCTACCCTTCTCTTTTCTACTTTATTCACCCTTTTTTCCCCTTACTCGCTTCAACGGAATCACAAAATGGCGGCCAACACTTCCTAGTTGCAACCGCTCGCACCGCTCGCAGCCAATAAGCAGCAAGCTCGTGCTCGTAACGCCTCAGCCAATCAGATGTCAAAATTCCCAAATATCAATATCGGTAAATTGAAATATTTCTCAAAAACTACTGAACGGATTTACACCAAATAAACAAAAGCGTGCTTTCTAGACCAAGGCCCTTCTCCCTGCCAAATTTGGGGTAATTCCGTTCACCCATTCGTCCTGTAGCCTTGTCTAAAGTTTCCTGTGGAAATGAACATGGAGAAAACACTTTTTGGGACCCCCTTTTTTCTCGTGCCCCCCCCCATTGACGAATAACCCCAACCTTTCAAAATAGGAGCTGATACGAACAAAGAATTAGTTTGGAAAATTTCTTGAAGATTCAGCAAACAACGGCAAAGTTATAAGCAAAACAAAAAATGCTCTTCCTATGGAAACTTGGTCCAAACTATAGCTACCTACTGGCGACCGCCAGTAGGTAATATATATAATATTATTTAGGTTATATATAAAAATAATATTAAATTGCTTAGAAGTGTGAACTTCTAAATGTTGAGTCATGAACATTAACTTTTAAGATATGTTGTGAATGCAAGAACAAAAATAAACCATTGTTGAAAGGATGCAGGCCCCCCTTTGGCTTGGGAAAGCTCAGTGGTCAACCTGACCAACAGCTATAACAGTTACATAAAAATTTCTTTTTATAAGGTGAATGCAATGTTAATTACATATACATTTTGGGATATGTCACGATCAGAGCCAACTGATGCACCGGTGTGAAAGTTTACTTTTAAACTGTTACGTCTACTGTGAAAGTGCCTTTGAAAAACACTCAAACTGCACTTTATCTAAACAATGACAAAACTTTTTGTCATTTATGGACGGTGTACTCACTGACATTTTGAAATGAATTAACATCTGCATAGACACAATTGACTATAGTTACTTTTAGTCAGACTGGGCACTCCATCACAATGTGACATAGTGTAGCACCCATGCATCACATTGTCATTTATTACCTTAGATGTACAGTTCTAGAAATGTGCCTGAATGTGGCCAACTATTGCATCACACAATACTGTGTCATGATCAAAAGAAAACTTCAATACTCTTTTGGAACAATAGGCTGCAATTTGTTTTCATGATTTGTAAGTAGTTTGACATTTTATTGACTTTAGAGGTAACTGTTTTCACAGACTCTTGATGGAGGGTCACGTTCTACCATTTAATCATCAGAAAGGGCATTTTTATCGACCTTCATAGGATGAAGGTCTGATGTGGGCCCTACTTGACAAAATCTGAAAATATGCTAAAATGACCAGTTTTCACCATATACTATCAGTAAATAAAAGCCCACAGATCCCATGAACCCAATATACATAGGCCTAAGCCAAAGGCCAAAGGCCACCATCTTATGATATCAGTCTTTCATATTAAAGCTCCACTAGGCCTGATGATTTCAAAACATGTATTTCTGTTTGTAGGAGAGTAGGGTCTGCAATCCTATGATCACCCAGATTTTTTGCTTTTGTTTCACTGGTTTACGACTTTCTCTGGCTGTGGGCCTGCCAATCAGACCCACAGCCTGGCTGTTCTCTTTCTAAATTACAACATGTACCCTAGGTGCATTTACCAATTGGTACTGGGCCACCTTATCAGACCCTGTAACTCAGGGCATAGGTGTACCCAGGGCCGCCAGGGGCTGCAGCATGTATTATGCCACCCCTGGCTGGCCTCCTAAATTTGACACAACTGGCTGCATGACAGCTGGGGCGAAGTCGTGTAATCACCCTTTGCTTTAGATATAGTAGCTCTATATCTAACCATACAATGGACACCCGAGTTCCTATCAGTCACTCCTATGGCAGGCCTTGACAATCCTGAAGGCAGAGTGCATGGGCTCATGTGAACTGTGTTCGGGCACGAGCCGAGCCGGTTGCAGCTTGCGGAGACAAGACCCAATGGCTGTTCCATGATAACGCGTACCACATCGGTAACTTCGGTGTCGCGTTATCAAGACATGTCGAGTAAGGTGTCATACGAATCGGGATGCTGCCCTCTCACCAACTCTGGCGACGAGGTTAGCATTCCGCCCTTCTAGAGGGACACGACATGTACGTAACTGTGAACCCCGGTTAAAGTTAACGAAAGCCTCAGCTCCACAAAATGGACGCTGCCACCACAGACACGAGTCTGACCTCCTGCTGCTGGGAGTCCTTCCAGCGAGGAGCACTTGGACAAAGGGTTTCCTGTCGAGGGCGGTGTTCGCACCGTCCCAGACAGGGTTTGTGTATTCTGGGTAGGTAGGGCTTTTGCGAGAAGGTGACTGCGGAGTGGCACCCCGGTGCTCACTACGCATCTGCCGGTTAGAACCAGTTCCAGGGGCGACAGCCCTGGCCTGGGGAAAGTCCGGCAGGGGAGAGGGGTGTAACTACCCCCCTTCCTGGTCCCACCCTTAGGGCAGGACCTAGTCATGTACCCACCCCTTTCTTTAGGATAAAGGCCGGAGCGGGGACCCTTCCAAATTAGATCATCTTTGAATCAAGAATACTTTCTACGAAAGGACTTCAAGACTCTTCTCAAGATTTCTCCCTTGTGGCTAAGGAGTAGTCACCCTGCATCAGCGGGCACCATCTAAGAACTCTGCGGTTTGCTGTAAGTCCTTCCTCAAGGAATCCGACGGCCCAGCTCGACGAGAACCGGCTTCCCTGGCACCTCTGACCTCTACCCACGTCATCAGCTCAGCTGTGATCTGTGGGTGCGACGAGACCTCGAGGGACCGGCCATCATCAGAACCTGCACGCTCTTAAACCCAGCACGACCATCGAGGTAACTCTCTGGTGAGTGCTCTGGGGTCCGAGAAGCCCCGACCCTGAGCCGCTCCAGCTCCGAAGTGCAGTCCCCCAGCATCTCCACGATCTGCGTGGGGCCCTTCTGCTCGCAGCTCAGCACGTCGCCTGGTCACTAGCCGCTGGCTTGTGCCCTTCTGTGACGACATCCGAGAATCATCACTGCCGGTCTGGTTGCTCCAGACTGGCCCTTGCTTCCACCTTTTCGAGAAGCACCCCGGACCCTCCTGGTCCACTCAAGACGCCGACAGCGACATCCGTCGTGGGACAGCTCGCACCTCCACCGTGGTCGCCGACAACGCCCCCTGGTCCGTGAGACTGCAGAGCCTAGCGTCGCCCACTCACCTGGTCGAGGTGACGGCCAACCGGTGCCTTCCTGGTACCCTCTGACTACTGGCTAGTAGTACGAACTTGGTCCCCTCTGCTTTCAGGTTTCTTCAATCTTCGATCCAGGCTTGGATCTCTGCGAACTATTCAGCACTGGTCGCCGGCCAGCAACTCCTTTTCTTCCGGCTCCTGGCTCGTCAGCGAAGACCCCGACGCCTGTAAGACTTGTGCAGCCGCAGCCCTCGTGGCTAGGTAACTCGGCATTTCAGTGCCTGCATAGCCTCCTTACTCTAGGGTCCCGAGTCCCTCGCTTCCGACTTGCCTTAACCTTTCCGTGTCCTCGGACACTTGTTTTAACTGTGCACTTAAAGTATTTGCTAAAGAGATTTGGTTTGTGCTAAGTACCCTGTCCTCATAAAGAGTACAGGGCTGTTGTGATTCTTAATAAATATACTGTTTATTTTCATAACACTTGTGTGGTGTCCTTTCACTGGGTGTTCAAGGGGTACATGTGTGGTAAACAGCTGGCTTAACACGCCCTCTCGAGTCTTTAGCCTTAGACTGCTCGTATCCACGCTACTAGGATAGCTGGTCTATAGGTTGACTTACAACCAAACACCATAAGGGTCGTTGGAACGATACATAGCGGTCGCTAGAATAGCGAACGTTGCATATCGGGCCAACTTCTCACATTGGTGGCAGCGGTGGGATTTGAGCTTGCTGTTGTTTTACCACACGTATCCTAAGAATATCTTGTTGAAAGATCGCGCAAGTACTGTTAGTACATATAACTAAAGCTTAGAATACTCTGAGTTCTACTGAACCAGCTGTTGTAGCTCCTCAAGGCTTAGCACACCTTGGCTACAACTCTTAGCAAGGGATCAGTAGGAAAACACATAGTGTAGGTAGGTGCATCACTTACACCACACTAGAAACAGTATGTCGGGCCAAGGAGGAAACTCTGAGTCTCCCTTTGTGGCAGTTGACCCTCCACAGGTCATCCCTTCAGGATATACTGTGCTGAGCTTCAAGGAGTTAAGACGACTGTGTCACTCCCGGAAGATTCAGCAGGGGTCTAACCCCACAACGTCCTTTCTGATTGGTCTCTTGGAGACTTATGATGCCAGGAGAGCTGAGAAACTTCGTAGCTCTTCTAATCCAGAAGGAGACATGCCTCCCCTCGAGGGAACCCGGGACGATCCTGACCTCATTCACCTCGCAACCGAGAACGAGGATGTGGAGGAGGATCTCTCTGGGGACGAGGCAGATAAGGGACAGGTAGAAGTCGTCAGACTAACACGGTCCAACTTAAGCAGACACGATAGTGGTACTGGGGGAACCCCGGCGCTGCTGTCGGTTCCGCTTAACCTGGGGAATGGACGAGCCCGATCTCTGTCAAGAGACTCTGGCAGATCCCTTCATACCAACGGCTCTCGCAACTCTTCTCAAAGAGGGATGACGTCCCCTCAGAGGAGAGTGTACGAAGCGAAAGAAAGGGCAGCTAATCTAAGGATCGAAAGGGAAGAACTTGCCCTGGCCAAGGAAAAGCTTGCTTTCGCTAGAGAGCAACAGTTAAGTGGGGCAATCCCCACTGGTGGCAGCAATGTACCTAGTAATAGGGAAAAGAGTTTCGATACGAAACACCTTGGGAAGATAGTGCCCCCCTTTAAACAAGGGGACGACATCCACAAATGGATTACTGCTTTGGAGAGGGCCTGCACTGTGCAAGGCGTTCCCCAGAGTCAGTGGGCAGCTATCTTGTGGCTCTCCTTTGAAGGAAAAGGAAGAGACAAGCTCCTCACCACAAGGGTAGAGGACGCTAATAATTACCAAGTCTTGAAGAATACACTCGTTGAAGGGTTCGGCCTAACCACTGAGCAGTACAGGGTGCTGTTCAGGGATACCCAGAAAACGCAGTCTCAAGATTGGTCTGATTTTGACGATTGTGCCACTAAGGCTTTTGAGGGCTGGTTGCTGGGCAGTAAGGTTACTGATTACAAAGGATTGTATAATTTGATGATGAGAGAACAAATTTTAAACAATTGTCAGAACCAGTTGTTGCATCAGCATCTTGTCGACTCGGATCTGACCTCTCCCCAAGAATTGGGGCAGAAGGCAGACAAATGGGTTCGTACGAGAGTTAAACAGAACCAGGGCCAGAATCAAGGTGGTCAGAAGAAAGCAGACCAGAAGGGTAAAGATTCTAAGGGGGAACAAAATGACCAGAAGTCTTCGACAGGTCCCCAACAACCCAAAGAGGGTGGGGGTCAGGCTCCCCAAAAGAAGAAAGAAGGCCAATCCAAAAGATGGTGCCAGTACTGTAAAAGTAAATCTCACTGGTTTAGTGAGTGCACCAAGAAAGGAGGAGGGCAGACTCCTGCCACTGCAGCCCCTAAGGCACCTGTGCCCCCTAGTACAGTCAGCAGTGGTAGTGCGCCTCCCAAGGGTTTAGTAGGGTTAACCCTGGGTTCTGAGGGGCGTGACAACTTAGTTGGCACACTCACTCAGGCTTTCCTTGTCAGTACGGGGGACGCGGACGTGTCCCCTGACATAAGTCCCAATACGCTGGGCAAATACCGACAGACGCCTTTCATAAATGGAAAGATGGCTCAGGCCTATAGGGACACTTGTGCCAGCGTCACCATGGTGACGCCTAACTTTGTGGACCCTGGACAGATCATGCCAGGTACAGAATTCCTGGTGACCAATGCAAGCAATGTCACTACCAATCACAGTATGGCAATTGTAGCTTTCTCCTGGGGAGGGGTAACTGGCCAAAAGAAGGTTGTAGTTAGTCCAGACCTCCCAGTGGATTGTTTGCTGGGCAATGATTTGGAGTCGTCACAATGGTCAGAAGTGGAGCACCGGACTCACATGGAAATGTTAGGTTTGCCAGCACATGTGTTCGCTGTGACTAGGTCACAGGTCAGGAAATGCCCCACTGAACAGGTGCTGGATCCTGGGACAACGGACCAGACACCTCCCAAGAAAAAGAGCAGTAGGGTTAAGGCTGCGCCTTCCCCCTTGCCCCAGGTCGAGGATCAAGTCTCAGAGGAGGCTGACCTACAGGAATTGAGGGAAACTGAGCCTCGGGAGTTCGAACTTGATCAAGTTGAATTCTTGGGCTCAGGGGGACCCTCAAGAGAAGACCTGGGGAAGGACCAGTTAGACTGCCCTTCTCTTGAACCCCTCAGACAGCAGGCTGCTGCTGAGGCTGCTGGGAACGCCACAGGTACCCACAAGGTATACTGGGAAGATGGACTCCTGTACACTGAGTCAAGAGACCCCAAGCCTGGCATGACCAGGAGGCTGGTCGTCCCCTTGTCTCAGCGTGGTTTCCTACTTACCTTGGCCCACGAGATTCCCTTAGCAGGTCACTTAGGCCAGACGAAAACGTGGGACAGGCTTGTCTCGCACTTTCACTGGCCTCACATGAATGAAGATACCAAGGAGTTTTGCCGCTCCTGTGTCACTTGCCAAGCCAGTGGTAAGTCAGGTGGCACGACAAAGGCCCCCCTTATACCAATGCCTGTGGTGGGGGTGCCCTTTGAACGGGTGGGGATCGACATCGTCGGTCCCATGGAACCACCAACAGCATCAGGGCACAAGTTTATACTGGTGGTAGTGGATCATGCCACCAGGTACCCTGAAGCTATTCCCCTTAGGACCACTACAGCACCTGTTGTGGCAAGAGCCCTGGTTGGAGTATTCTCCAGAGTGGGCTTCCCTAAGGAGGTCGTCTCCGACAGAGGTGCAAACTTTATGTCGAGCTACTTAACTGCTATGTGGAAGGAATGTGGTGTCAACTACAAGTTCACTACACCCTATCATCCACAATGCAATGGGCTTGTTGAGAGATTCAACAGGACCCTAAAAGGGATGATTCATGGACTACCGGAAAAGCTTCGGCGTAGATGGGACGTCCTGATCCCCTGCCTCTTGTTCGCCTACAGAGAAGTCCCACAGAAGGGGGTTGGCTACAGCCCTTTTGAACTTTTGTACGGGCATCCTGTAAGGGGACCCCTGTGTTTGGTGAAGGAAGGATGGGAGAGACCTCTCAAAAAGCCGGCAACCAACATAGTGGACTATGTGCTCGGCCTCCGCTCGCGGATGGCTGAATACATGGAGAAGGCATCCGAAAACCTTAAGGCCAGCCAAGAACTCCAAAAAACTTGGCATGACCAAAAGGCTGTCTTGACTGTTTACCAGCCCGGACAGAAGGTGTGGGTGTTGGAGCCAGTGGCCCCAGCAGCACTCAAGGACAAATGGTCCGGGCCCCACACCATCCTGGAGAAAAAGGGAGAGGTCACCTACCTGGTCGACCTGGGAACTCCCCGGAGCCCCCACAGGGTGCTTCATGTCAACAGGCTAAAAGCATATGTCGACAGGAAGGACATGAGTTTGCTCATGGCCCTAGATGAGGGACAGGAAGAGGAGAGTGACCCTCTCCCCGACCTGCTCACTCAGAATCCTGACGATGGCTCGGTAGACGGTGTTGTCTTTTGTGGCAGCCTCTCCGAACATCAACAGAGCGACTGTAAACAGGTTCTTCAGTCGTTCCGACATCTGTTTTCTCTGACACCCAGTCAGACCGATTGGTGTACCCATGAGGTCGACACTGGTGACAGCTTGCCCGTAAAGAGTAAAATCTACAGGCAGCCTGATCACGTTAGAGACTGCATCAAAAGTGAAGTGCAGAAAATGTTGGAGCTGGGAGTCATTGAACCCTCGGATAGCCCTTGGGCTAGTCCCGTAGTTCTAGTGCCGAAACCTCACACCCAGGGTGGTAAGAGAGAGATGAGGTTCTGCGTAGACTACAGGGGTCTCAATGCAGTCACTAAGACTGACGCCCACCCAATACCAAGGGCAGACGAGCTTATTGATAGGCTGGCTTCGGCCAACTACTTAAGTACGTTTGACCTGACAGCTGGGTATTGGCAAATCAGGTTAGCTGAGGACGCCAAGCCTAAAACAGCATTTTCAACCCCTGGTGGGCATTATCAGTTCGTGGTGATGCCCTTTGGTCTGAAAAATGCACCTGCCACCTTCCAACGGTTGGTGAATCACGTCCTTACTGGGCTGGATGACTTCTGTGCGGCGTATCTTGACGATATTGCTGTCTTTAGCTCCACCTGGGAGGATCACCTGGTCCACCTGCGGAAGACATTGGAGGCGCTGCAAGCAGCAGGCCTCACTATCAAGGCCACCAAGTGCCAGATAGGGCAGACACAGGTTGTATACCTGGGCCACCTTGTAGGTGGAGGTCAGGTTCAGCCACTGGAGAGCAAGATACAGTCAATCAGGGACTGGGCTCCTCCAGCAACCCAGACTCAGGTTCGAGCTTTCTTGGGCCTGACTGGTTACTATAGGAAGTTTGTCAGGAACTATGGTTCCATCGTGACACCATTAAATGAACTGACCAGTAAGAAAATGCCAAAAAAGGTTCAGTGGACAGCGAGCTGTCAAAAAGCATTCGATGACCTAAAGCAGGCCATGTGCACGGCGCCTATCCTCAAGAGTCCGGACTACTCCAAACCATTCATTGTCCAAACAGATGCTTCTGAGTTGGGTGTGGGAGCTGTTCTTTCTCAACTGAATTTTGATGGTCAAGACCAGCCCATTGCTTTTATAAGCAGAAGGCTGACCCCTAGAGAGAAGAATTGGTCAGCTATTGAGAGGGAGGCCTTTGCTGTGGTTTGGGCCCTGAAGAAGCTGAGGCCATACTTGTTTGGCACTCACTTCAAGATTCAGACCGACCATAAGCCCCTCTTGTGGCTAAATCAGATGAAGGGTGAAAACCCCAAACTGCTTAGGTGGTCCATTTCCCTACAGGGGATGGACTTCACAGTGGAACATAGACCTGGTACTGATCATGGCAATGCCGATGGGCTCTCCAGATATTTCCACTTAGAACAAGAAGACTTACCTGGTCAAGGTTAGCTAGTTGTTCCGACGTTTGGGGGGGGGGTCATGTAGGAGAGTAGGGTCTGCAATCCTATGATCACCCAGATTTTTTGCTTTTGTTTCACTGGTTTACGACTTTCTCTGGCTGTGGGCCTGCCAATCAGACCCACAGCCTGGCTGTTCTCTTTCTAAATTACAACATGTACCCTAGGTGCATTTACCAATTGGTACTGGGCCACCTTATCAGACCCTGTAACTCAGGGCATAGGTGTACCCAGGGCCGCCAGGGGCTGCAGCATGTATTATGCCACCCCTGGCTGGCCTCCTAAATTTGACACAACTGGCTGCATGACAGCTGGGGCGAAGTCGTGTAATCACCCTTTGCTTTAGATATAGTAGCTCTATATCTAACCATACAATGGACACCCGAGTTCCTATCAGTCACTCCTATGGCAGGCCTTGACAATCCTGAAGGCAGAGTGCATGGGCTCATGTGAACTGTGTTCGGGCACGAGCCGAGCCGGTTGCAGCTTGCGGAGACAAGACCCAATGGCTGTTCCATGATAACGCGTACCACATCGGTAACTTCGGTGTCGCGTTATCAAGACATGTCGAGTAAGGTGTCATACGAATCGGGATGCTGCCCTCTCACCAACTCTGGCGACGAGGTTAGCATTCCGCCCTTCTAGAGGGACACGACATGTACGTAACTGTGAACCCCGGTTAAAGTTAACGAAAGCCTCAGCTCCACAAAATGGACGCTGCCACCACAGACACGAGTCTGACCTCCTGCTGCTGGGAGTCCTTCCAGCGAGGAGCACTTGGACAAAGGGTTTCCTGTCGAGGGCGGTGTTCGCACCGTCCCAGACAGGGTTTGTGTATTCTGGGTAGGTAGGGCTTTTGCGAGAAGGTGACTGCGGAGTGGCACCCCGGTGCTCACTACGCATCTGCCGGTTAGAACCAGTTCCAGGGGTGACAGCCCTGGCCTGGGGAAAGTCCGGCAGGGGAGAGGGGTGTAACTACCCCCCTTCCTGGTCCCACCCTTAGGGCAGGACCTAGTCATGTACCCACCCCTCTCTTTAGGATAAAGGCCGGAGCGGGGACCCTTCCAAATTAGATCATCTTTGAATCAAGAATACTTTCTACGAAAGGACTTCAAGACTCTTCTCAAGATTTCTCCCTTGTGGCTAAGGAGTAGTCACCCTGCATCAGCGGGCACCATCTAAGAACTCTGCGGTTTGCTGTAAGTCCTTCCTCAAGGAATCCGACGGCCCAGCTCGACGAGAACCGGCTTCCCTGGCACCTCTGACCTCTACCCACGTCATCAGCTCAGCTGTGATCTGTGGGTGCGACGAGACCTCGAGGGACCGGCCATCATCAGAACCTGCACGCTCTTAAACCCAGCACGACCATCGAGGTAACTCTCTGGTGAGTGCTCTGGGGTCCGAGAAGCCCCGACCCTGAGCCGCTCCAGCTCCGAAGTGCAGTCCCCCAGCATCTCCACGATCTGCGTGGGGCCCTTCTGCTCGCAGCTCAGCACGTCGCCTGGTCACTAGCCGCTGGCTTGTGCCCTTCTGTGACGACATCCGAGAATCATCACTGCCGGTCTGGTTGCTCCAGACTGGCCCTTGCTTCCACCTTTTCGAGAAGCACCCCGGACCCTCCTGGTCCACTCAAGACGCCGACAGCGACATCCGTCGTGGGACAGCTCGCACCTCCACCGTGGTCGCCGACAACGCCCCCTGGTCCGTGAGACTGCAGAGCCTAGCGTCGCCCACTCACCTGGTCGAGGTGACGGCCAACCGGTGCCTTCCTGGTACCCTCTGACTACTGGCTAGTAGTACGAACTTGGTCCCCTCTGCTTTCAGGTTTCTTCAATCTTCGATCCAGGCTTGGATCTCTGCGAACTATTCAGCACTGGTCGCCGGCCAGCAACTCCTTTTCTTCCGGCTCCTGGCTCGTCAGCGAAGACCCCGACGCCTGTAAGACTTGTGCAGCCGCAGCCCTCGTGGCTAGGTAACTCGGCATTTCAGTGCCTGCATAGCCTCCTTACTCTAGGGTCCCGAGTCCCTCGCTTCCGACTTGCCTTAACCTTTCCGTGTCCTCGGACACTTGTTTTAACTGTGCACTTAAAGTATTTGCTAAAGAGATTTGGTTTGTGCTAAGTACCCTGTCCTCATAAAGAGTACAGGGCTGTTGTGATTCTTAATAAATATACTGTTTATTTTCATAACACTTGTGTGGTGTCCTTTCACTGGGTGTTCAAGGGGTACATGTGTGGTAAACAGCTGGCTTAACACGCCCTCTCGAGTCTTTAGCCTTAGACTGCTCGTATCCACGCTACTAGGATAGCTGGTCTATAGGTTGACTTACAACCAAACACCATAAGGGTCGTTGGAACGATACATAGCGGTCGCTAGAATAGCGAACCTTGCATATCGGGCCAACTTCTCACACTGTTGCACTGAAAACAACGAGGTAAATTGGGCTATCACAGAGTACAGTCATTTTCCACAGCTTCAAGACCAGCGCCCACACGCACGTACACAGACCCTGCCGGTACAAGTTGGCACATCTTGGACTCTTGCTGAAATATTGTTTTTGAAAGATAGCTTGCACAAAATAAAATCCACAAAGTCTTGCAATAATAGCACCTGTCGAAAGTTCCGCTCTCACATATATGTTTAAAAATATATACGTGACAAAATGTTCTTTGTTTATGTTCTGCATGGTCAAGCATGGCCAACCAACCGTTGAGCCACCTGACCAGTTCCGTGTCCCAAGGACATGCGGTCAGGCCACCTGCATCAGTAAGAGCGTCAGCAGTGTCAGTTCTGCATTTTTCAGGTATATCAGACCTATCACTGTAATTAGAAGCCAGAACTCTTCTGCTGTGACCATCACATGCGTGGGTTCTCCGGCCGGCCGTTTATCTGACTTGGGACATCTAAGCCTCTCTCATGTGGTAACTCCCAAACCTAGATAATATTTTTTGCCCTTTTAAAATCTCTGACTAGGCTTGGTATTTTTCCACCCACACCCAATTCCTTGCATTTTAGGGTTCTTTATAATGATTAGATCTTGTATGGCTAGCCTCCCTAGTTAGGCACCTCCAGGCACAGGATTGATATAGACATGTGTTCTGTATTTTCTGACTAACTTCAATTGTGCCTCTTTAAGGATCCCAGTCTTTTGCACCTTTGGGTCTCTTTAAAATGTTACACCTGCATGAATAATTCTCTTCAGAAAGGCTTGTTTCTAGGCGCAATATTGTCATAGAATGCATTTTGTGTCTTTTTGAGTCTCTAGCTGATTTAAACGTGATTTTAATAGATCCTCACTACAGCTTGGCTTATAGTTCTCATCAGAAGGCTTGCTTCTAGGCACTAGAATTTTGTAACAAATGTACTCAATATCTTTGGATCTCTAGCTATTTTCAATATTGCTTTTTAAAACGATACTCATTCCAGCTTGCCTAACAGATTTTTGAGCATTTGTCATCAAGCATTTATTCCGGACGGAGTGAAGTCCAATCATCTTAATGGTTTTTGCTTAACTACATGAAATGAAATGCATTTTATTGATATACTTGTGATTTAACGAATAAAAGTGCCACTCCAATATTATTCTTCGTCATCTCATATCTTTCTTCCTTTTTCCTCATTGAAGTGTTGCGCCGGTGGCCTGTGACTCACTGTTGAGGTGCCGGCACCCCAAAGGGGCTCCAGTTTCCCCTTTATCAGCTGGCGACCACGGAAATTCATCGTACCTCCATTCTGAGGTGGATCTGGTGCACATCCACAAGCTGCCTCCGAGAGAGTCCCACCTCCGCCCATTGCAGACCACGGGTAAGACAGGGCTTTTTGTTTTCCCTTGAATTTCCTTGGTCTTTGCTACATGGGTGTGTGGCGGACTCCTTTGGGCTGGCTCTGGCTGAGCAACTGGCCCCCTGCGGCACTGTCTCCGGTCACGATTAAGAACCCTCTGTTCTTTGTGTGGTCACGACTTGTCACTTTTTTGTCAGATGCCACTATCGGCTCTTTGTGTCAGTTAGAATTTACAGTGTTGGTTTCTATTGTGTACATCTTGTGGCTTTGAGTGCTGTGGTTTTCCCTTTTTCCCTGCCGGTTCCAGTCCGGAGGGGATGGTTCTAGGGTCAATGGTTCTAGATTTTCTGTGCCCCTCACAGTTCGAGTCTGTGACCGGGGGTGGAGTTTGAGTCTCCTGGTTCTAGATTTACGCCCCCCCCCCCCCCACACTTCAAGTCTGTGAGCGGGGTCGGCATTTGACTATCCTGGTTCTACATTTATGTCCCCCCCCACAGTTCAAGTCTGTGAGCGGGGTCGGCATTTGACTCCCATGGTTCTAGATGTATGTCCACAGTTCTAGCCTGTAGTACGAGGGGTCGGAAGGTTTGACAATGCATTCCATATGGTTTTTTCCATTACATGGTGCACAATTTTTACATTGTATATTGTGATTCTTTGACCGTACATTGCATATTGTTTTTTCCATTAAAGGGTGTATTTTTGCACTGCATTGTGATTCTCCCTTACATTCCTTTGCCTCTGTTTATTATTCATCTTCTTACTCCCTTCGGACTATCCCTATTTCTCTCGCCGTTCTCGCCTTCTGCCACCTGTTTCCTGCCTGTGCCTCCCTGCGCAGGACTGCCTGCACGCCTTTTTCCATGAGGGCTGTCTTCACGCCCTTTCCTCTTTTTCTTTGTTCTCCACACAATATTTTCTTGCAAGGTTTGGGTGTCTCCATTTGTTCTTTGCTTCACCTTTTTAGTCGGCTTCACCGACGGGCTTTGTCAGCTCCTGCGAACGCACAGAAAGTAACTTGTGCTATTTGCAGAACACACCCACCCACTGTCGCTCACTTCCTCCCATGGCGCAGCGGCTCTCTCTCCCTCTCCGACACTGATGATCAGCTCTTTCGCGCCCCCACCCTTCCTTAACCCATGCCTCAGGTGACTGCTATTAGCAGTTGCTCTTTCTCTCCTTTCCCATTCCATTCTCCTACACTACAACTACATCCCCCTCCCCTTCTCCGACCACAAGTCACTCTTTCCCTCTGCTTTTTCTCACCACGCCCAAACACCCCCCCGGTCTCGCAGCCACAGGTCACTCTTTCCCTTTGCTTTTTCTCACCAAGCCCAACCCCCCCCCCCCCCCCCCGGGGTTGGCCTTCCGCAGGTTTTTCGCGTTTTGCCTTTCATGGTTTTTCATTACACTATTGCTTTTTTTTCCACTTAATTTTTATGCTGCTTCCCCGGGTCTAGTGAGACTTAATATATAGGTCCCTTCGTACTGTACTTTCATTTTGTTTTTTAAGATGCAACTTTTTTATATCCTTTTGATTTACTTTTCAATGCATTGATCCTCCTTGTTAATTTTTGACTATGTTTTCTGTCCAGTGACTTGCTCTGTGCCACATTGTGTACTTGCCTCTTACATTGCCTCCTTGTGCTTCCCTGTTAATATAGTGCTTTCCTTTGCCTCGCCCCTGCACCTAATCCCATTACCTAGTGCCTTCACCCCCACTCCATCTCCTTGCTGTCTGGGCTGTCTGATGACTACACTTTCCCTTTCTATACTACAGCCCTGCTAGGTAGATCCCTTGCTCCACATCCCACCATAAACCACCCTGCTTTCTCCAATGCCCTCCATTCCAGCCTGCCCCATCCACCCAGCTCACGTTTGTCTATCATTTGCCTCTGCAACTGATAGCCCAAAAGGGGGGAATAGTATCCCTCTCCTCGTGCTCCCTTGACCTCCTCTTTGTACCTCCTATAACAGCGATGTTTACTACCCCCTGCCTCCGTGATGTCCAACGCCCCACCACGCCTTATCAATTGCACTATCCATGCACTATTCATGGCATTCCTGAGGCTGTCTATAATACCACGATTAGGAACTGACTCCCCTTGATGACACACTCCGAGGACTACTAAAGCAACCTGGGCAATTTTAGGCATCACCTTCACTCAAAACACCTAAGTTCGCAACTCTGCAATTTCTATGAACGACATATACGATGCCCTTCCAGATATATCCCTTACCCCGCCATCTCCAGACACTACTTGCCCTCACCTGTTATACACCGTCGAAGCCTCTAATTCTTCCACCTTATCTGTTCCCCACTCAATTCCCTTTGATCACCTAGGTTACCCTGACCATCCTGCCAACTCACCCATCTTTATCACAGACAAGGATTCTTCATTGAATTCCATCCAGTCAGTTGCTTCATCTGAAGTAGCGTCCATCCTACCTCTTGATGGCGAAGGTCCCGACTCCCCTATACCCTCTGCCTCCGACTCCTATTCTTTCCACCCACCGTCTGAGAACGATACAACACCTCTTTTAAGAGTACTGTTGTCCGACTATTTGCAAGACCCCGTAGGCCCTGCATCCCTGCCTGACCTTGAAACCCCACCCCCCTGTTCCAACTTCATATAAGGGAATGAATGGTAATCCCCATGACAATATCACAAAATTCCTGATCAACAATAGCGTTGTGGGCATCTCTGACGGTCGCCCGTCTTGTTTCATTCACATGACGCCGCTCACCAGCACGGTCCTTCTCACAATTCTTCAGACACTCAATATTGAATATAGTCATACTAGACAGATCACTCTATCTATCGCACTAGCATTTTCATGCCCCCTTGAGCCAGCACCGAACACCTTGAAACACAAACAAAAATAGTATACTCCCATACATTTGCACAACCCATTCGTCACAAGCCCAATGCAAGCGGTTCAGGCAGTATTCGAGAAAAGAATACTAGGCATTTCATCGCTCAAAACACCGGATTGGATCCACATACATATCTGTCTATTATACCCAGGCTTATAAATCCCCACCACATTTACTTCTTTCTGGCCCTGAAACCCCATACAGAGTAAGATTAGCCTTGCCCTTGCCGGTATAATCTTGAATTTCCTGACTTTTCAGCTGGTAGACTATATCGGGGACCCGACGAATTGGATTTAAGGCTAATACTTATGCACATTGTTTTTTGTGAAGTAGGAGACGAACTTATAAAAGATTGATTCCCCAACTTTCCCAGCGTCTAGGGTAGAAATACATAGGCAGAGTACACCCACCCCTCTGTGCAAACAAATAGTACTCCCCCCCCCCCCACAGGCCCACAGCATTGCCTATACACTAGTGTCCCTATGAATAGGATACTGAGTTCTACTGTATACAAAACAACTTCTGGCTTTTACATATATTTTATCCTAAACCTTGAAGCTTGGGAAGGACCGACAATTCTATCAAGCTTTTTTCCCAGACACCCACTCCAGTCAAAAATAGCTAGCGCCTGCTTTTGCGGCCAACTCCAGTTCCCTGGTTACACCCCTACACAAAACCTCGAGTTACAAAACAATATTTATGACCAGGTCCTTGAGGGTATAGGAGGTGAACTCGTGCCTGATCTTAGCTACAGCCACTAAGGAAGGAGAAGCATAGGCTGCATTTCTCAGCAACAACACCCCCCAGCAAAAGATGTATCTTATGTTTACACAGTCAGAGATCTCATCATGGTGACCCCCCTCCAGCATGTTCTGAAAACATTCGGTGGACAGGAACAACGCATACTCAAACAGTGTAGGGAGCTTCATAAGCTGACCAAAAACATAAGCTATCCGTGGCCCTCAGAAGGAAGCTTTGATAAAACTGTCCTAGAGCATGCCACAACCTTCCTAGACACCAAATACCCTGGCACCAAGTTACACAAAAGAAAGGCCACCTTAGATCTCTGGTGTATCTTTAAAGACAATACGCAGGAGCACACTGCTACCATGGCCACTGCTCCTTCGGCCCATCCACCATATCAGGCCAATGGCATGTATACCGCAATAGCGTCTGCCCAAACTGAAGAGCCAGACCTACACTGTACCACGAATAATATGCCAACTGCTGGATACAACCAACTCCCAGGTGATCTCTCTACCATATCTGATCCCCCTCCTCCTGTTGCTGAATGTAATACAGCCCCACCAGCATCACCCAGCACCAGCAGTGGCCCAACAATACCTGTCACAGTGCCAGCCCTTGCAATCCCCCCGCCTGAACAACCTGTCACCAGTGCTAGTCCAACACTACACTCCATAGTGCTAGGACTACCTGGGTAAATAAACGCGCAATTTATGTTACAACTCACTCCCACTTCCATTACTGTCCCACCTGCCGAGGAAGAAAATGAAGGTTCAGACAGTAAGTCCCTCTCATCAAACACTTCACGCACGCCATCTCACCACTCATTCACCTCGTCTCACCCTTCATTCTGTTACTACCCTGATCTCAACGGCCTCCGTAGTGACAAGACCCCACCGCTCCGGGAGCGGGAGGCAGCCCCCCAAGACCAGCCACCAGTGTTCGGCACAAACACAGCCGACCAACTGCTCACATTTTCGACCATCCAAACACAGCATATGGACAGGGAACAGCAGGCCCCCCAGAGACCAGTCCATTATGCCAAATGGAGAACGACCACAGATGTTTGCAAAAGTCTGGAGTACAGTCCGACTGAAGACACCAGTACAGACATATTCGGCAGACTAATATCACCCAACCCCGATACCGATACTATAATTCCCTCACTCCGACGCATGTCACTAAAAATAGAACAAATAAATGTAAGAATAACCGAAAGACTTAAAAATGCCGGCCTTGAACAATCGAATACACAAGCATCAATATGCACTCCACAGCTACCCAAGTACAGGCAGTTCCTTTTAGGAATACTGAAGGGAATGAAGGACGGGGCCATAATGCACAGCAGACAGCTTGTTCCCCGTCCACACCCATACTGAGTGCAGATCCCTTCTGGGACATAGGCAGGATTAAAGGACTGTGCTACAGTGGCCGCTTCCCTTGCCTTCAGACAGCAGCACCGGAACAAACACGTACAAATACCACAACACAGGTCCGCTTCACACAACCAGAGCCACCGCCACGAAACACTGCACCTATGGTAGACCCGTTTGGCCCACCATCCACCACAGCCATGGTAGACACATCCAGCCAGTCACGTGCCACAAACACGACAAACACATTCTACCAACAACAGCAGGAATTCTGAAGTACAGGGGATACAGGCGGGAGAAGGAGGACTAGGACAACAGAGTTAGAAAGCCTCAGGATATTAGGAACACAGGGTTGTCCAGACGGCATGATATATGATGTCTCTGGCACAGCTTCCATGCGCAACACCCAAGCAAGGATGAGTAGCGGCATGTTCCCCAGCAGACCATGTGTGCTGCAAAACAATGGTCTAACACCCAACGAGATAGTGATACTAGGCGAAGGTTCTGATTATGCTGTTAACCCTTTCACAGACGATTTAGCAGGTTGGACAGAGTCCTTGGGTCCACAGATGCTCCCATGGCCACCAAGAGAAGGGTCCTTCGAGCCGCAACATATGGCAACAGCAGTAGAATGCATCTTACAGGGGGCAGGAGATGCGGATTGAGATTATGCCTATATGAGGGGCAGTCAAAAGGTTTGGCAGAAATATGCCAGACAACACGACCTCACAAGGCCAAATGATCTAGATGCAGGAGTTACACATTAGATGCCACTCTTGTACAAAAAAGCCACTGACTCCCCAGTTTACAACTGCTGGTCTTAAGGAACACATCAAGAAGAGCCTCCCACCCCTTGCGGAGGGTGCCAGCAAATGGATAGTGGCCTTAGAAAAGAATACTACAGGCACCATCATAGGGATAGGCGATATGAAAAGTTTGCTCATCTCCCTCATGGGAGGGGAAGCAGAAGAAATTTTCAAAAGTATCAGTAGAGGGCTAATAACTATAAACGACACCCAGTACGATGGAGAACAATTTGATAAAATAAGGTCAGCAGTCTGGGCCAAATTGCGAATAAATACCCTAATGTTCGGGACAACGGGTCCTTCATGTCACTAACAATGCAAACGAATGAGGATCCCATTAATTTTATCACCAGGATGAAAGAGGAGTGGCATCAGGAGCTAGTAGACTCACGGAACGCCACTGGAGAGAATAGCAGGCTTTTTTACCACATGGTATAGAGAGGACTACTAGAAGAAGTACAGGAGAAGTTAGATGGGGTAGTAGCCATGGAGGCAAAACCGTGGCCTGAGATCCAAGATCACATTATACATTTCTTCAAAAAGAAAATAGAACAAGGAAAGAGCAGACAGCTAGCCATAGAGAATGCAGCTGCAAAATTGGTACAACAGAAACTTAACAAGAAAAAAAGGACACCCCAGACACAGTCATGTTGGCAGTGCCTGTTAATCAGATGACGGCAGTCACTACATTCCCTCAGAATGCCCTGAACGCACTAACAACTAATACACAGTCTGCACCCCAGCAGATGCAAGCACAGCCGGCCATACAATATGCGCAGGCACAGCCCCAACAGCAAACACAGTCAGCCATACAATACGTGCAGACCCCACCCCAGCAGGCAGTGCAGTATGTACAGACTAAGCATGGGCACAAAATCCGTTACGCTCGCGGATTTTGCGGATTTTCGGTAAATTCGCAATCCGCGAACGCTCGCAAATTTACCGAAAATCCGCAAATTCGCACGCAGCGGATTTTTTTTTCTTGGTGATACAATTTTGCGGCGCGCGGCGTTTACTTACCGTCATTCAGCGTTTGCCGAGTTGTTTTTCTTGATATTTTGCGAGTGCTGCGCCATTTTGGATCTTGCTGCGGGATCCCGCGGGAATTTGGCGAGCGCGATTACGTAATCGCGGCTTGCCAACTTGCACAGCGAGAGTTTGTCAACGCGAGTACGCCGTAATCACGTATTGCGGGACTTCGCAATTGCGAGCTTGTAGATGCGGCGAGCAGCAACAATCTCGCACTCGCGAAAATACAAAATTTGCAATTCTGCACAAGAAATCCACCAGCAAGCAGCATAAACCTTCTGGAAATGATGATTTTTATCTGAATAACTCCTCAGGTTGACATTTGCCTGCACTTTTTTTTGCGAGGAGTCCATTTTGGGGAGGGGGGGTGGGAGGAAGGAAGTGCCCCACAGTCTTCAACTTTCTGTTCCTGTCCAGCAGGCTCCTCCCAGTGCTTTGTCCATCTCCTGGTCACTTTTCATTTGGATCTAGAGCTGGAAGGATTACTTTTTGTGGATGCTGCTGGATATTTGGATTTCAGGCCTTTTTGACTTTCTTTGGATCACTTTTGGATTAGAAATTTCACAAGTAAGTTTGTTTGGGCCATTACAGTTGCTGCAACTACAATTTTGGAATTTTCGATTTTTGGGCTGTTTTGGGGCCTTTTGCCCAGGGGTACTCCGTGGTGGGTGCACTGAGTCTTTCTGTGGGGTGTTTTGAATTTAAACATCATGGAGGGGCTGGATGGCTTGGGATTGTGCTGATTTTTCTGTGATTTTCGTTTTTTTTGGTCTGTTGTTGTGGCCTTTTTATCAGGGGTAGTGAGTGTTGCATGGGCCTAGTCTTTCTGTGGGGTGTCTTGAATTTAAACATCATGGAGGGCCTGGATGGTTTGGGATTGTGCTGATTTTTCTGTGTTTTTCGATTTTTTGGGGTGTTCATGGGGATAGGCCATGTGGGTGGGGGCCATTTTGAGTGCTGGTACAGGCAGGCCATGTGCTGGGAGGCAAGTGGCCATTTTGAATGCCGTCAGTGTTGTTAGGCCTGCAACCATTTTGCCTACTTTTCAACCTTTATGCCCAGGGGTAGTGAGTGTTGCATGTGCCTAGTCTTTCTGTGGGGTGTCTTGAATTTAAACATCATGGAGGGCCTGGATGGCTTGGGATTGTGCTGATTTTTCTGTGTTTTTCGATTTTTTGGGGTGTTCATGGGGACATGCCATGTGGGTGGGGGCCATTTTGAGTGCTGGTACAGGCAGGCCATGTGCTGGGAGGCAAGTGGCCATTTTGAATGCAGTCAGTGTTGTTAGGCCTGCAACAATTTTGTCTACTTTTCAACCTTTATGCTCAGGGGTAGTGAGTGTTGCATGTACCTAGTCTTTCTGTGGGGTGTCTTGAATTTAAACATCATGGAGGGCCTGGATGGCTTGGGATTGTGCTGATTTTTCTGTGTTTTTCGATTTTTTGGGGTGTTCATGGGGACAGGCCATGTGGGTGGGGGCCATTTTGAGTGCTGGTACAGGCAGGCCATGTGCTGGGAGGCAAGTGGCCATTTTGAATGCAGTCAGTGTTTTTAGGCCTGCAACCATTTTGCCTACTTTTCAAACTTTATGCCCAGGGGTAGTGAGTGTTGCATGTACCTAGTCTTTCTGTGGGGTGTCTTAAATTTATACATCATGGAGGGCCTGGATGGCTTGGGATTGTGCTGATTTTTCTGTGTTTTTTGATTTTTTGGGGTGTTCATGGGGACAGGCCATGTGGGTGGGGGCCATTTTGAGTGCTGGTACAGGCAGGCCATGTGCTGGGAGGCAAGTGGCCATTTTGAATGCAGTCAGTGTTTTTAGGCCTGCAACCATTTTGCCTACTTTTCAAACTTTATGCCCAGGGGTAGTGAGTGTTGCATGTACCTAGTCTTTCTGTGGGGTGTCTTAAATTTATACATCATGGAGGGCCTGGATGGCTTGGGATTGTGCTGATTTTTCTGTGTTTTTTGATTTTTTGGGGTGTTCATTGGGACAGGCCATGTGGGTGGGGGCCATTTTGAGTGCTGGTACAGGCAGGCCATGTGCTGGGAGGCAAGTGGCCATTTTGAATGCAGTGAGTGTTGTTAGGCCTGCAACCATTTTGCCTACTTTTCAACCTTTATGCCCAGGGGTAGTGAGTGTTGCATGTACCTAGTCTTTCTGTGGGGTGTCTTGAATTTAAACATCATGGAGGGCCTGGATGGCTTGGGATTGTGCTGAATTTTCTGTGTTTTTCGATTTTTTGGGGTGTTCATGGGGACAGGCCATGTGGGTGGGGGCCATTTTGAGTGCTGGTACAGGCAGGCCATGTGCTGGGAGGCAAGTGGCTATTTTGAATGCAGTCAGTGTCTTTAGGATTGCAACCATTTTGCCTACTTTTCAACCTTTATGCCCAGGGGTAGTGAGTGTTGCATGTGCCTAGTCTTTCTGTGGGGTGTCTGGAATTTAAACATCATGGAGGGCCTGGATGGTTTGTGATTGTGCTGATTTTTCTGTGGTTTTCGTTTTTTTGGCTTGTTGTTGTGGCCTTTTCACCAGGGGTAGTGAGTGTTGCATGGGCCTAGTCTTACTGTGGGGTGTCTTGAATTTAAACATCAAGGAGGGCCTGGATGGTTTGTGATTGTGCTGATTTTTCTGTGTTTTTCGATTTTTTGGGGTGTTCATGGGGACAGGTCATGTGGGTGGGGGCTATTTTGAGTGCTGGTACAGGCAGGCCATGTGCTGGGAGGCAAGTGGCTATTTTGAATGCAGTCAGTGTCTTTAGGACTGCAACCATTTTGCCTACTTTTCAACCTTTATGCCCAGGGGTAGTGAGTGTTGCATGTGCCTAGTCTTTCTGTGGGGTGTCTTGAATTTAAACATCATGGAGGGCCTGGATGGTTTGTGATTGTGCTGATTTTTCTGTGGTTTTCGTTTTTTTGGCTTGTTGTTGTGGCCTTTTCACCAGGGGTAGTGAGTGTTGCATGGGACTAGTCTTACTGTGGGGTGTCTTGAATTTAAACATCAAGGAGGGCCTGGATGGTTTGTGATTGTGCTGATTTTTCTGTGGTTTTCGTTTTTTTGGCTTGTTGTTGTGGCCTTTTCACCAGGGGTAGTGAGTGTTGCATGTGCCCAGTCTTTCTGTGGGGTGTCTTGAATTTAAACATCATGGAGGGCCTGGATGGCTTGGGATTGTGCTGATTTTTCTGTGTTTTTCAATTTTTTGGGGTGTTCATGGGGACAGGCCATGTGGGTGGGGGCCATTTTGAGTGCTGGTACAGGCAGGCCATGTGCTGGGAGGCAAGTGGCCATTTTGAATGCAGTCAGTGTTGTTAGGCCTGCAACCATTTTGCCTACTTTTCAACCTTTATGCCTAGGGGTAGTGAGTGTTGCATGTGCCTAGTCTTTCTGTGGGTGTCTTGAATTTAAACATCATGGAGGGCCTGGATGGTTTGTGATTGTCCTGATTTTTCTGTGGTTTTCGTTTTTTGGCCTGTTGTTGTGGCCTTTTCACCAGGGGTAGTGAGTGTTGCATGGGCCTAGTCTTTCTGTGGGGTGTCTTGAATTTAAACATCATGGAGGGCCTGGATGGTTTGGGATTGTGCTGATTTTTCTGTGTTTTTCGATTTTATGGGGTGTTCATGGGGACAGGCCATGTGGGTGGGGGCCATTTTGAGTGCTGGTACAGGCAGGCCATGTGCTGGGAGGCAAGTGGCCATTTTGAATGCAGTCAGTGTTGTTAGGCCTGCAACCATTTTGCCTACTTTTCAACCTTTATGCCCAGGGGTAGTAAGTGTTGCATGTACCTAGTCTTTCTGTGGGGTGTCTTGAATTTAAACATCATGGAGGGCCTGGATGGCTTGGGATTGTGCTGATTTTTCTGTGTTTTTCGATTTTTTTGGGGTGTTCATGGGGACAGGCCATGTGGGTGGGGGCCATTTTGAGTGCTGGGTCAGGCAGGCCATGGGCTGGGAGGCAAGTGGCCATTTTGAATGCAGTCAGTGTCTTTAGGCCTGCAACCATTTTGCCTACTTTTCAACCTTTATGCCCAGGGGTAGTGAGTGTTGCATGTACCTAGTCTTTCTGTGGGGTATCTTGAATTTAAACATCATGGAGGGCCTGGATGGCTTGGGAATGTGCTGATTTTTCTGTGTTTTTCGATTTTTTGGGGTGTTCATGGGGACAGGCCATGTGGGTGGGGGCCATTTTGAGTGCTGGTACAGGCAGGCCATGTGCTGGGAGGCAAGTGGCCATTTTGAATGCAGTCAGTGTCTTTAGGCCTGCAACCATTTTGCCTACTTTTCAACCTTTATGCCCAGGGGTAGTGAGTGTTGCATGTGCCTAGTCTTTCTGTGGGGTGTCTTGAATTTAAACATCATGGAGGGCCTGGATGGCTTGGGATTGTGCTGATTTTTCTGTGGTTTTTCGTTTTTTTGGCCTGTTGTTGTGGCCTTTTCACCAGGGGTAGTGAGTGTTGCATGGGCCTAGTCTTTCTGTGGGGTGTCTTGAATTTAAACATCATGAAGGGCCTGGATGGTTTGGGATTGTGCTGCTTTTTTCTGTGTTTCTCGATTTTTTCGGGTGTTCATGGGGACAGGCCATGTGGGTGGGGGCGATTTTGAGTGCTGGTACAGGCAGGCCATGTGCTGGGAGGCAAGTGGCCATTTTGAATGCAGTCAGTGTTGTTAGGCCTGCAACCATTTTGCCTACTTTTTAACCTTTATGCCCAGGGGTAGTGAGTGTTGCATGTGCCTAGTCTTTCTGTGGGGTGTCTTAAATTTAAACATCATGGAGGGCATGGGATTGTGCTGATTCTTCTGTGTTTTTTCGATTTTTTTGGGGTGTATAACTGAACTGATGTTCCTCTGTCTTCCATTGCTTTTAGGTGCACAAGACTCAAGAGAACCACCAGTGCCAGGAAGAAGTCCTGCAGCGGTGTGTGTCTGCAGCATAACGTCACGCAACGTCACGTCTGGCCACAGACAACTCTGCAACTCGTGCAACTGCGGCCTGCTGTTCTGACCTGCTCTGAAGAAGATGGCCCCAAAAAGAGTTCCCCGTAGCTCCTCTAGCAAGAAAGTTGCCAGTAAGGAGCAGAAGAAGCAAGTTACCAAGGAGGCTAGTGTGCCGGCCGCCACGTTTTTTGGGAGTAAAAAAAAAAGTACGCCTGCAGCAGCTGCGGGATCTGCTGGGGACCAAGCTGGGAGCAGCACCCCCGCTCCATTGGGCTCAGTGCCGCCACCACCATCACCACGCCAACTTAAGTCCAAGCCCTTGAGTGCTACAGAGGCAGTCAGTGTACTTCTTCAAACACCATCGACCAGTGATGTTGGCTCATCGCAAGAAAGTAGCAGCAATGTCCCTGAATCAACACAGGTTGTTGTAACTCATCTGACAAGTGTTGAACAACCACAGCCGCAACAACAACCACATGTGCAAGTACAAGCCCAAGTACATGTGGAAGGAGAGGCAGCGCAAGGAGATGCACAAGCAGAGGTGCATGGAGAGTCACAAGTGTCCACAATAGTTGTTCCTCCCGAAGTAGGGGCACATCAGGAAATCAACAATCAAACCGAGGTATCATTTGAGGAAGCCACTCCTCCTGATGATCATTCATTGTCTTCCACATCCCTAGCACGGAAAAGATCAAGGGGGGTGTCTACATCTTATTCAAGCCCACCTCCTTCTGATGATCTGGATGAAGATTGGGAACCATCACGGCCGTCTGAGAGTGAGGCACACCATGATCTGACAAAGGTACTTAAGCGTAAAAGGAAGGTCGTCGAAAAACTCATAGTTATGGAGTGTGATGAGGCTCAACAAGAAGTGGCGGATACTGCTGCTGATGAAGCCTATCACGACGACGAGCCAGTCATCATAAAGGTCACTGCAGCCCCAGCGGGCATGCAGCAAAGAGACATTTTGACCCTAGCCCGAGAAGCTGCTGAGCGTGATGATGATGTCGACGAGGAGGCAATGGAAACACAACAATCATTGGAGTTAACTAGTACACCAACACCTACCGCTTCCATATTTCTTCCTCGCAAGAAGGGACCTCCGTCCACCTCCACCTCAATTAGTGGTGGTGAAAGTGCACAACGTACTAAAGTTCGGAAATCCACATCCTCCACTTCATCTGGCATTAGCAGCAAGACCACCGCCACCAGTATCGCCGCCTCCTCCGGCCCCCACAGACAATTCAAGTCCCCAGCTTGGGACTTCTTTAGTGTTTGCCCAAAAAGGGAAAACTTCGCCATTTGTAAGGTTGCAGTTAGTCGTGGTAAGTTTGGCACCAACTATGGTACCGGAGGCCAGAGAGGTCATCTTAAGAGACAGCACCCTGTCCAATGGTTTGCGCACCTACAGGCGATCAAGGAAGCCCTAATTGCACGTAATGAAAACGTTGATTTTTCATCTGATGATGACGAGGAGGAAGAAGACGTGTCAAACACTTCTCTTACACCCAGTACCCCTATCAGCAGCACACCCCATGTGAGCCACACTAAGAGTGTGGGAGAGAGTGAAACACCAATGCGAAAAAGTTCATCAGCGAGCGTAACTGGGTCGAAGATATCATCATCATCCCGTAAATGCTTGGTCCAGGGCAACATTAAAAAGATGTTGTTTACAGAAGCGCAATATGAACGCAACCACCCACTGACGCGTCTGTATAACACTAAGCTGGCTAAAATGCTAGCTCTGGACCTTCTCCCTTTTTCTTTTGTAGAAGGGGTTGGTTTTCCAGAATTAGTGGCAGCGCTCTGCCCTAAATGGAAGGTTCCTAGCCGGTTCTATTTTGCCAGAGTTGCGGTTCCAGCACTACATGAAGATGTGCTGGAGGTGATTGGGGCAGCTTTGCAGAAGATTGCTGTTCACACTATACATCTGACAACAGACATGTGGACCAGTGGCGCAGGCGCTGATTACATGTGCATCACTGCACACTGTGTCTCTTTTTCAGGGGTTAAAGCAAAGCTAAACGCAGGTGTTGACACGGACAAAGTTTTTAAAGCTGCTCGGAAACATGCAACACTAGCCATGTTTGGTTTGGAGAAACGTCATACAGCACAAAACATTTTGGATGAGTTTAACACAAAGGTCCTTGACTGGCTGTCCCCAAAAAAACGCCAGATTGGTTATGTTTCCACGGATAATGGCGCCAATGTAGTTAAGGCCATGGAGCTGGGTCAGTATTTCAGAGTGCCGTGTTTGGCGCACTGTATAAACCTGGTTGTCAAAAAATTCTTGAGTGATAAAGACAGTCCAGCGTACGAGGTAGTGGAGACCTGCCGAAAAATGTGCAACCATTTCAGCCATACTTTTAAGGCCCGGAAGCATCTGAGGAGCCTGCTACATGAACATCGAATGCCAGTGAAAGCACTCATCCAGGAGGTGGCAACACGTTGGAACTCAACCTTCTACATGCTTGAGCGTCTGTATGAGCAGTATACGGTACTCGATCACTATTTCTTAAAACAGGGTACAGCTCAGAAGGACCTGAGGATGGGTGCGGCGCAATGGGACATAGTTAAAAGCCTGACACGCATGCTTCGTCCTTTTGAGGTCTTCACGCGTGCAGTCAGCAAGGAGGACTGTAATTTGGGAAAAGCTATCCCATTGTTGTACATGCTGGAGCACCAACTGAAGGAGGTGTGTTCTGTGTTTCAAAAAGATGAAAAAACAAAGACCCTTTTGTTTTGGCGGAGAAATTATTAGAGCGCCTACAAGGTGATGAACGTCTTAAAATGATCCACTCAAACCAGCATTACATTTGTGCTACTATTCTGGATCCACGCTACAAAAAGGCGCTGGCAGGCCGAGCATTCTTTCCTTTTGATGATGAACATGTTACAAAGTACAAACGTTGGCTAGCCTTGTCAGCCAAGAGGTTTGAAAGAGAACGGCAGAAAATTGAAGGAAAAGGCAGTACATCAGCATCAGCAGGCCATCCCCAGTCAAAACAATCCACTTCTGCACCTGTGGCTGTGGCACAAGTGACCTCTCTGCCGTTAAAGACACCGGCAACCAGATCATCTGCACCAGACACAACAGAAACATTGGAGGCTGAAGAGGATTGGCTAGCTCAGCTTGGGTTTGGTTCTCAAAAGGTCACAGCAACAGCTAAGCAAAAGTGGAGGAACCTTGGAGGAGGACCTTGAGTCTATGGTGAAGGACTATCTGAATAACTCAACAGAGGTCTATGTTAATGCTGAATCATTGGCGTATTGGCATGGGAAAAAAGAATTGTGGCCACAGCTCTCCAACCTTGCTTTAAACTACTTGTCTTGCCCACTCGCACGAGTGTCTTCTGAACGTGTTTTCAGTGCTGCTGGTGCCATTGTAACTCCTAAACGGAGCCGCCTCTCGCCCAAAAATGTGGAGAGGTTAATAATGATCAAGATGAATCAGCACATCATACCACCAGATTACAGAGTACGAGAAAGCGCGCCGGATGAAGACGAGGTGGACAGCAATGTAGATAAGGGAATTTCTACTCTGTCAGGTGACACTGAGCTCACCCTGCCTGAATTCGCAGAGTATGATGACGAAGCCTTATTCTTATTCCTGGACCTTGACACAGAGCCCTGAAAATGAGACAATGAATCAATAACTTTCTTTTTCGTCCTTATTCACTTTCATTCCTGTGTGTCTGTCTTTCTTTGTTGTGCACAGTTAATATAATTCAAACTTTAATCACCTATTCACAAAAACAAGCCCATCAGCAGAACTGTCTTGACTTGTTTGCTTATTGATTTGAAGGTGCCGCAGTCTGCATTCCTCAGGTTCACAAGTTCAGAAGAACATGCTCCTCTATCCTCCTCCTCCAGACTCCTATTTCCATCAAAGCAGAGGGCTGGATTACGCCCAATGAAGAAAGACTCAGCACTTATGGGGGTGTTCTACTTCTTTGCGGGTGAGTTGACAACTCTGGGGCCATTGCTGGGAAGCTCTAATACCGGATAAAAGTGGTTTGGACCAAATCGGAGGCGGAATTTTTTTTGTGTTTTTGCTGACTTGCTTGCCTTTGAGGTGCTCTTTGGGGGGGTTCCGGCTGTTTGAGGGTGAGTTTTGGGGTCTGGGAGCACTGCTGGGACAGTCTAATCTTGATTGCATTTGCTTTTCAGTAAATCCGTGGTGGAAAACTGGAGTTATGGCCTAGCTGCACTGCGCGTTTGGACCGAAGGCCGAGAAATATTGTAAGTATGAGATTTTGCTTTTGGGCTGTTTGGGGGTGTTGTGCTTTTTGGCGGGTGGGTTGGCGGGTCTTGGGGCATTCCTTGGAAGTGGTTGGGACAAAATCCACGCTGATTTTTGTTTTGCTATTTCTGACATTTTGCTCAATGTAGCGTTTTCGGGGGCCTGTTTGGGGGGCTTCCTGGTGTTTGTGGGTGGGTTTCGGGGTCTGGGACACTGCTGGCTACGGATACTTTAGTTTGCAAGAGGTTTGAAGCAAAACCATGGTGGCAGAGGGGAGTTAGGGCCTAGCTGCAGAGCGCGCGCGGAGTGATTTGGGAAATTGGCAAAAAAATGACTAAGTCCCCATTTTTGTACTTTTGCTCTTTGGCTGTTTGGGGGTCTTCTACTCGTTTTCTCCTGGGTTGACGGCTCTGGGGCCATTGCTGGGAAGCTCTAATACCGGATAAAAGTAGTTTGGACCAAATAGGAGGCAGAATTTTTTTGTGTTTTTGCTGACTTGCTTGCCTTTGAGGTGCTCTTTGGGTGGGTTCCGGCTGTTTGTGGGTGAGTTTTGGGGTCTGGGAGCACTGCTGGGACAGTCTAATCTTGATTGCATTTGCTTTTCAGGAAATCCGTGGTGGAAAACTGGAGTTATGGCCTAGCTGCACTGCGCGTTTGGACCGAAGGCCGAGAAATATTGTAAGTATGAGATTTTGCTTTTGGGCTGTTTGGGAGTGTTGTGCTTTTTGGCGGGTGGGTTGGCGGGTCTTGGGGCATTCCTGGGAAGGTCTAATACCGGATAGAAGTGGTTGGGACAAAATCCACGCTGATTTTTTTTTTGCTATTTCTGACATTTTGCTCAATGTAGCGTTTTTGGGGGCCTGTTTGGGGGGCTTCCTGGTGTTTGTGGGTGGGTTTCGGGGTCTGGGAGCAATGCTGGCTAGGGATACTTTAGTTTGCAAGAGGTTTGAAGCAAATCCATGGTGGCAGAGGGGAGTTAGGGCCTAGCTGCAGAGCGCGCGCGGAGTGCTTTGGAAAATTGGCAAAAAAATGACTAAGTCCCCATTTTTGTACTTTTGCTCTTTGGCTGTTTGGGGGTCTTCTACTCATTTTCTCCTGGGTTGACGGCTCTGGGGCCATTGCTGGGAAGCTCTAATACCGGATAAAAGTGGGTTGGACCAAATCGGAGGCGGAATTTTTTGTGTGTTTTTGCTGACTTGCTTGCCTTTGAGGTGCTCTTAGGGGGGGTTCCGGGTGTTTGTGGGTGAGTTTTGGGGTCTGGGAGCACTGCTGGGACAGTCTAATCTTGATTGCATTTGCTTTTCAGGAAATCTGTGGTGGAAAACTGGAGTTATGGCTTAGCTGCACTGCGCGTTTGGACCGAAGGCCAAGAAATATTGTAAGTATGAGATTTTGCTTTTGGGCTGTTTGGGGGTGTTGTGCTTTTTGGCGGGTGGGTTGGCGGGTCTTGGGGCATTCATGGGAAGGTCTAATACCGGATAGAAGTGGTTGGGACAAAATCCAAGCTGATTTTTTTTTGCTACTTCTGACACTTTGCTCAATGTAGTGTTTTCGGGGGCCTGTTTGGGGGGGTTCCTGGTGTTTGTGGGTGGGTTTCGGGGTCTGGGAGCAATGCTGGCTAGGGATACTTTAGTTTGCAAGAGGTTTGAAGCAAATCCATGGTGGCAGAGGGGAGTTAGGGCCTAGCTGCAGAGCGCGCGCGGAGTGATTTGGGAAATTGGCAAAAAAATGACTACCGTATTTTCCGGCGTATAAGACGACCTTTTAACCCCTTAAAATTTTCTGGAAAGTCGGGGGTCGTCTTATACGCCGGGTACAAAATTTTATGGTATTTTTTCATGCGCTTTTTCATAGCGAGGACTTCACTCGAAGGTGTCAGACCGCTTCACAATACGAAATAACAAGAAACAACACACCTTATGTTAAAAAATACAGCCACCGACCCTGGCAACGTCCAAAAATACAGCCACCGACCCTGGCAACGTCCACACCCAGGCCCCGCGCCATGAATTGTGCAAGTATCGAAAGCGAGCGTGTTTTTGTCATAGCGAGGACTTCACTCGAAGGTGTCAGACCGCTTCACAATAGGAAATAACAAGAAACAACACACCTTATGTCAAAAAATACAGCCACCGACCCTGGCAACGTCCACACCCAGGCCCCGCGCCATGAATTGTGCAAGTATCGAAAGCGAGCGTGTTTTTGTCATAGCGAGGACTCCACTCGAAGGTGTCAGACCGCTTCACAATAGGAAATAACAAGAAACAACACACCTTATGTCAAAAAATACAGCCACCGACCCTGGCAACGTCCACACCCAGGCCCCGCGCCATGAAGTATCGAAAGCGAGCGTTTTTTTCATAGCAAGGACTTCACTCGAAGGTGTCAAACCGCTTCACAAGCGAGCAAATGGCGCCATGAGTCTTACCTCGACTGCCGCTGCCGCTGTACACGCGCCTCCAACCGCTTGCACATCCCCAGGCAGACGAGGCAGCAGGACGAGGCAGCAGGACGTCCGAAACACGGTACATGGTAATGGGCAGCCAGCGCCGAAGATGGCAGCGCCCAGTGTGTTGACACGTTTGGCACGTTTGGCACGTTTTGGCACGCTCACCTCTCCCCTTGGCATGGGCGTGGCATAGAAAGGGGACTGTACAATGTTCCCGAATGTTCCCGAAGGCAGTAGAGCACTTGCCGTGATTGGCTGGTTGTTGCTAAGAGGAAAAACAGTCTCGTGACCAGATAGCGTATTTGCCGTTCTGAGGTTCCGTGACGGTTCCGTGACGACTTGAACCCGTGTTTTCAAGTTTGTCGGAAATATATAAAATTAGTATCAGCGAACCGCAAATGATCCATTTAGTATATCCTAGTGTTTTCGCTACGCTACGAGCAAGAGCACTCCTTCCATTGACATATTTCTGATATACCCACGGCATCCATCTTAGATCGTGGCCGCCATTTTTGTGGTTCCTTGCCCTCACATATGCAATAGCCTCTGATCATTTCATTCACTTCACTTTGATTAAAGACACGTAGCCTTAGCCGGAGATTCACCTCTTACATGACACGTGCACCTTAAACCAGATCACGCTGAAGCTACATGACTCGACAAAGGCTGCCTCCTCTGCCCGAGGCCAGCCCACCTGAACTGGTTTTCCTGTCCATTGTACCTGATCATGATTAGGCGGCCGAAGCCGGTAGCCTTGCCCATTTACAACCCACAAACATCTCTTATCCCGTTTTCTATCTTCTGCACCTGGCTCTGCTCCTTTTCCTTCTGGGCCTTTATTAGGGGGAGGTAACGAACTTTACGATGAGGCGGTCCGGGTCTTGAATGCAATATTGACAAGGGATTGTGATGGACTGGTGGGAACCCCTCTTCGTGATGTTTGGTATCAGATATTATCGACAGTTCCTGTGTAACGCCAAATATTTATTGTTTAGAGACACAAAAGGTTTGGGAATGTACCGACATGTGAAATATTTGCCTAGAGCACAATTTTTGGTATATAAGGAGCAACCCTCAATGTACAAATCGAACAGTCTCCTAGATTCTGCCCGTGTGTAGATTCTGTGACTTCTGTGTCCCTGCAGTAATAAACCTTTGGTCTTTGACGCCACCATCGAGAAGCCCGTGTTTCTGTTCATTTGTGCACCAAGGCAGGTGGGACTCCGGGGTCTTTGGGTGTTGTACCCTGACACCTCTGGACGGAACCAAAAAGTCCAGAACTCCAATTGGCGCCCAACGTGGGGCGACGTCATTCGGTACCGGTCCAAAAGCCTGAAGAGTTCGAGAAGCTTCGTGTGAAGATTCCTGAGGGAGGCGCCCCACTTCATCGATCCCGGCATATCGCAAAAGTGGCCCTGAAGTTCTCTTCCACGAGGGTTCCCGTTCAGGACGGCTGCAGTGGGCCGTTGCCTTGACCGTCGCCCTGTCTTGGACCCGAAGTGGTGCAGTCCTTAGTACAGCGAAACGTGACGGGTTTCTCCTTGGTGACGTCTTCAGTGACTCAGTTAAGTATTTAGTGATAGCTAGCTGGTTACTTTTGTGAGGATTGTTAAAAATCCTTGATCGGTTCTTGGTTTGGTTTGGGTTTGTAAGATTATCATTGGTTGTTCTAGTTACGATAATCTATTTGGTTCAGTTTTGGGTATCGATACATCAGTTCGTTTTTGGTAGGCCTAAGTTCTTGGTTCAAGTGCACAATTTGTTCCGTGTTTGTTTGTTTTGTGTTCCAGACTGAAAATGGTAAGTCGGAAAATGTTGTCTTGTTTTAGTTGCAACAGTGACTCACAATTAGAGGACTCTTGTCTGGTTCCTCCGATTGGGACTCCCCTATATGACCTATATTGTAAGTATGGTGTGGGTCCTATAACTTATAATGAGATATGGGTCCGTTATTGTAAGAAGGATGGTGTCCTTAGCTGGCCACTGCATGGTAGTTTTGAACAAGAGATTCTCGACAATTTAGAAGCGAAATTGTTTAGGAAGAAAGCCCGGCCGGCAATGTTTGACTCTTTTCGTTATTGGCGGAAAGAATCCAAACAGAGAGAAATGAAAAGGTTGAAAAAAGAGCAAAAAGAACTAGAAGAGTTAACTCTAGAGCAAGCGACTAAGCAGTTGCAGGCTGACGAGTGTGAGAAAGCCATAGATGTAGCCATTAGAGAGCGTAACTTAGCGATTGACAAGTGCTATCCTGCCTTGCCATCGAAAATGGCTAAGATACTGGAGGATTCCGAAAACGATCCTCTGCTATCTTATCTGTTACGGTCGCCTCCACCGTACGCACAAGGTGCTGCGGCTCCACTTATACCGGATGTTCAATTGCCGGTTGCTGGACAACCTGGTGTTCTTGTTCCTCAGAATCAAGTTCCTATACCTCCTGTGGTGAATGTAAATGTTCCTACAGCTCCTCCTCTTCCCGCACTGCCAGTTCCTATACCTACCACTGTACCTATTGGTCCTCAAACTATTTTCCTCGATACTCCTACTGTTTCGTCATCTATTCCTACCTCTACTGCGTTCTCTATGTCTGCGAGTGTACTAACTCCACTTTCTGTTCGTCGAAGAATTACTGATTCTGTTACTAATATGCTGTCGCCTATATATAAAACCTTGATTAAGACTCCTACTCCTGACTCTGTTCAGAGACGGAGTCAGCTTCCAAGTATTGAGGAACGGGGAGTTTTAGACTCCACAGCTCTCAGATGGATTACAAAAGTTAGAAGATATAATACGAAAGATGTGTTAGAGACATTTATGCAATGGGGAGAGCCAACGCAGCGATACGTCTTCGACGAGATGTGCTCGTTGTTGCGTGAGGAAATAGAAGAAGACGATGTCGAATCAGATTTGGAAGATTTAATTAAAATTCAAAAAGAGTTTGCTGCTGGAATGATAGTGGGCGATAATATAAAGGAAGCGATGGAACTTATTTTGAGTTTTAGGAATGATCCATCTCTTCGTTCGCCGAGAGATTTAGAAAGAGGTAAAGTGAAGCCAAGTCGCCAATATCCTATGAGGGAAGTTCCTCCAATTTGGCGCGAGGCAGTACAACGTGATGATAATGCGGGTATTGCAGCTGCTCCAGCACAGTTCCAAAGAGTATGGATACATATTCCGTGGAAGCGAGCAGAAGTGTTAGCAGTGAAACAGGCCTTGCCAGATCCACGTAAGAATCCAGCCGGATATTACAAGGAATTGACACAGACAGTTGAGGCTTGTATAATGAACTTAGCCGACATTGATATGTTGTTTGGTAATGTAGTTCCACAACCAGTATGGGCTAAAATTCGTAGAGAGGATCATCAGGCTGCTTTAGGTGGTGATTGGGCAGCTATCACTGCAGCAGATGCTCAACAAACAGGTGGTGCGAAACCCGAACCCCTAATTGCTAATCTTCCTGGTAGAATAATAGATTTAATGAAGACTCTGATGCCAGTATTGCGTGTTAATTGGGATAAATTATCCGCATGCAAGCAGAAGAAAGACGAAAGTGTCTCCGACTTCTTCACGAGGTTCGAAGAGACTTTTGTAGACCATAGTGGTCAGGATATGAGCACTGAAGGAGGACAGAGATTGTTTGTCGATAAATTTGTGCATAATTTGTTACCCGAATTATGCAATAAATTGAAAGACTCAGAAAGTGCGTGGGCTGTATCTACGACAGCGCAAATACTTGCGACTGCACAGTACTACGAAAATAGGGATAAAGAGGAAAAGGAGAAATCAGAGAAGAAAACGAAAGATTTAAAGACTAAAGTTCTTTTACAGCAGGCGTATCCGCCTCGCACGAATCAGACTAATATGCAACAGAATTCGTATCAAAAGACAGATTATAATTCGACCAGGCCTCAATACCAGTGGAATCAGTGTGCGTACTGTAAGAAAGAGGGTCACTATAAAAATGATTGTCAGATTTTAGCGCAAAATAATGCGGCAGCAGCTCAGAGAGGTCGTGGTAATTTTGCACAGAATTCTAGAGGTCGGGGACGAGGTGCTATGCCTCCACAAACTAATGATCGTCCTTCTAATCACTTTGATCAACAAAATGTACAGTCAGCTCAACAGAATAGATCTCAGCAATATCTTGTTGAGGATTATTGTGAAGTTGAAGAGGGATTTCAACAAAATGGGTACTAGGACAGCCATGGACAGAGAGAGGGAGTAGTATCAGTTCCAGTGGATCAGAGTGGGCCTTATGTCGCAGTAGCAACATCAGGTGTAGTCGAACCGTTTCTGTTGGATACTGGTGCCGCAAAAAGTTCTATCATGCATGCGAAACTCCCTGGCGCACCTTTGTCTGGCTCAACAAATGTTTCCGTAGGTTTTTCAGGCGCCCCTGTGTACAACCCGATATCTGGTCCTTTGTCTATTTCTGTTGGACCGTGTCAATTGAAAGCACCCTTAATTTTGACGACAGGTTGTAATGAAAATCTGCTTGGTTTAGATTTGTTAAAACGACTATATGCGACATTGTACTGTTCTCCGGAAGGAGTACAGCTTACTTTGGGTAAAAGACTCACCTCTCCGATGTATCTGTCAATGGACGCACTCCCGCCGGAGCTACGTTCACTCCCTGATTCTCTTTGGGCGACTGGTCCCAATGATGTAGGTCTACTAGAGATTCCACCGTATGTAGTAACTTTGAAAGCGAATGTGAAATTTCCAAGAATTCCTCAATATAAAATATCGAATGAAGGTGAGCGTGCACTCTTATTGATTGTGCAAGATTTGATTAAAAAAGGTGTGGTTGAAGAAACGCGAGGAAATGTTTGTAATAGTCCTGTATTGCCGATTTTGAAACGAACAGATCCTACAAAGCCTCCAGTCTATAGGTTTGTCATAGACCTTAGAGAAGTTAATAAGATTGTAATTCCGCAGTTTCCTGTAGTGCCAGACATTACTGCCTTGCTAACATTGATTCCCGCTACAGCCAATTGGTTCTCAGTCATCGACTTGAAGAATGCCTTTTTCAGCATTCCGATAGCCGAGGAAAGCAGAGATATTTTTGGCTTCTGTTTAGGAGGTCGCAGTTTCAGATTTAAACGCGCTCCACAAGGCTACTGTGAGAGTCCATCTATTTACAGTCAAGCTTTAAAAAGCCAGTTAGATTCTTTTGTCCTTCCTCCAGGTTCTGCCCTAGTACAGTACGTAGACGATCTTTTAGTGGCTGCCGATGACAAGGAGACTTGCAAGGCAGCTACAATTTCACTATTGCATCATTTGTCTATTTTGAATCATAAGGTGTCACCTTCCAAAATGCAATATTGCTGCCAAGAAGTAACCTACTTAGGTCATCTCTTGTCAAAGGAGGGAAGGAAGTTGACCCCAGAAAGAATAAAAGCAATTACGCAGATGAGTGTTCCACGCACACAGAGGGAAGTACGTGCCTTTCTAGGTATTACCTCTTACTGTAGGCAATGGATCCCAAATTTTTCACTTTTAGCAAAGCCATTGGTAGCTTTGACTGGGAAAAATGTTCCGAGTCCGGTGCCATGGTCTGATGAATGTCAAAAGAGTTTTGCTGAATTACGAAAAGCTTTGTGTTCAGCTCCTGTATTGGGCACACCTGATTACAGTAAGCCATTCACGCTCTACGTTCACGAAAGAGAAGGTTGCGCGTTGAGTGTCTTGACACAGAAGTTTGGTGATAAACAACGCCCTTGTGCGTATTTCTCATCAACATTAGATCCGGTAGCTAGAGCATTGCCTAGTTGTTTGAGGGCTACAGCGGCAGCTGCAGCTTCCATTCGACAATCTGCTGGTTTGGTGATGAACAATATGCTAGTGGTCATGGTTCCTCATGCAGTGGACACACTCATGAACCGAACGAAGACACAACACCTTACTAGTGCGAGATTATCTGGTTACGAGCTGACGTTATTAGCGAGTCATATTCAGATCAAAAGATGCAATGTATTGAACCCAGCAACATTGTTGCCGACTGATCAAGAGTCGAGTGATTCTGAGCCACATGACTGTTATTTCAAAACGGAGGAAGAGACAAAAGGTCGTATCGACTTGAGAGATATTCCTCTATCCGACCCAGATGGTACGCTGTATGTGGACGGGTCATGTTTTAAATTGGAGAATGGTGATGTGACTGCTGCCTACGCGGTAACGACTTTGAAGACGATTGTGGAGACTGCAAGAGTGAGTCAGAATTCTGCCCAAGCTGCAGAGTTAATAGCTCTTACGAGAGCGTGTGTTTTAGCTGAGGGAAAGAGAGTGAATGTGTTTACAGATAGTCAGTACGCATTTGGCGTGGCCCATAGTTTTGGCCGGTTGTGGAGAGAAAGGGGTTTCATTACGTCCCATGGGACTAAGATTCAACATGGTCAGCTAGTTAACGACTTGTTAGAATCTCTAACCTTACCGACTGAAGTTGCGATTGTGAAGTGCAGTGCTCATAAAGCAATCACGGATGATGTTGGTCGGGGAAATGCCTTTGCTGATGAAACCGCTAAACAGACAGCTAGAGACATGATGAGTAGAATGTATGTTGCTACGTCTGCAAGATGGATTGCTGAGTCTGGAATGTGTGAGGACACAATGGAAAGTGTGAAAGAGATTCAGAAAGAAGCGACTGAGGAAGAGAAACGCGTATGGAGAGAAAGTACGGGCAAATTGGACTCGAATGGATGTTGGATCGATTTGACAGAACAGCAGCGTTGGATGTTGCCTGATGCGTATGTGCTTGCAGTAGTAACGATGGCGCATGGAGTGGCGCACATAAGTTCTAAAGGGATATGTAAGATGTTAGCTCCGGTTTGGAAGAATGAGGGAATCAGTAAGTGTGCAGAGAGAGTGGTGAAAAATTGTATGGTGTGCTTGATGCATAATCCTGGCAAGGGAACTCCAACTCCAGCTGGTCATTTTGCTCCTCCTTCCTGTCCCTTTGAAGTAATACAGTTAGACTTCATTCACATGGAACGCTGCAACAATTTAAAATACGTCCTGGTGGTAGTTTGTGCTTTTTCCAGGTGGATAGAAGCATACCCACTAAAGGACAACACTGCTTTATCAACTGCCAAAATTCTTCTCAAAGAATTTTTCCCTAGGTATGGAATGCCACGGATTGTATGGTCAGATAACGGAAGTGAGTTTATAGGGAAAGTTATGCAGAGTGTGTGTGCTGGTCTAGGATTGAAACAAAAATTTCATAGTGCGAACCATCCCCAGTCTGCTGGTTTAGTCGAGGGTTACAATGGCACCCTCAAGCTTAAAATAGCCAAAATTCAAGCATCCACAGGTTTGGCTTGGCCAGACGCACTTCCTTTGGCCTTGTTATCAACGAGAGCAACAGTGCATTCTAGAATAGGGCTTTCTCCATATGAGATTGTATTTGGCCGCCCGGCAAATGTCTGGGGTGTGCCAAGGCCTAAACAATTCTGCTCCATTGAATATCCTATGTTGATAGACTATCTTTACGACTTGACTGCTAAATTAAGTCTTATTCATCAACAGGTTTTTGATGCTTTGCCAAAGCCTCCGGAGAGTCCAGGGCATCAACTGAAACCGGGTGACTTCATAGTGGTCCGGAACTTCGCGAGGACAAAGAATCTTCAGCCTCGCTACATCGGCCCCTTCCAAATCCTGCTGGCAACGAGGACAGCTGTACGTGTTGCTGGTCGCAAGCACTGGATCCACGCTTCTCACGTAAAGCGTGTTCCACTGCCGCTGCCCTACGACGACTGGGTGAAGAAGGGAATTGGTGCCTCCGAATCTGAAATAACTCCAAAATTTGTCCCTTTCAGCGATGCCGATTTGATTTCTGACACTTTGAAACGTGACTCTCCTCTTGAAAAGACTGCTTTGAACATTGAAAATTTGTCTCCAGCATCAGAAGAAACTTTGCCATCTGCGAACGTAAACTCTGCAACAGCTGCTAGTGATACACTATTTTCCGATCAAACAGTACCAGCGAAGAAAAGATACAACCTTAGAAGCCATAAAAGGACTAATAAAGCAGGCAACTGCATACTGTGATTTTGATATATTTATATATATTTTGAACTTTTGCTTTTCAGCCAGGAAGTTTGCTATTGTTTATTGTTTTTAATAAATTGCCTTGCCGTCTGGGTAGCCGTAGGGTCGTGGCTGTGTGCCTAGTTTGAATTTGCAGGGGTCTGACACAAGGTCGATCTTTCTGTTAGTACTGGGAACTCCCAGGGCTGACAGAGGCATTTTCATCTACGTACACATCATCAGTGGTCGCGAGCGGATTGTAGAAGATGGAACTTCCTGCGCTGCAACGAGAAAATGTGATTTACGTTCGCAGAAACAGACTAAATAGAATTCTTCATAGCAAATGTTTCTTGATGCAATGTGCCATTACATTTTTGATTGTTTTAGCAACATTGGTGGGTGGAATTGTCTTTAGCATAAATTTGATTTTTGTGCCAGTATCTACAGTACCTCCCCTTGATCCTGCTATTTCTACTGTTTCTTCTATACACTCTTTTCACTCGTTTCCGGAACATGAACAAGCTCGACGCTCAGAATTCATTAATAATACTTTTGTACAGCTCTTGCACCAACACCAACTGGTAGTTAACACGACAGACTGTTGGGTGTGTGGCTTGATACCCCACACTATGGATAAAGGTATTCCCTATCTGGTTTTGCCTTTCAGCTACAATGGATCATTTCAGGCCCTTCAAACCATCTTTGCTTATGCTCTTGAGACCTATCCTCCACGCCCACCACGCTCCACTAAATATAACTCTGCCAACAAAGCTTTAGTCCAGGGAATTATTGACATGATCAAAGACGTCAATAATACTCCATCTTACCCTAGAGACGAATTGCGAGTATATTTAAGTTGGAATACTTCAGAGTATCGCCTTAGTTTAGGAGAAAGCAAGCGTAAAAGCTCAACTCCAATCTGGGTCGTACCTCACCGAGGTCAGGTCTGTTTGCAAGGTAATGGGAGAAATCCGAGAGCTCAGCTAGGGAGGAGTGAGTGCGTAGAGACTTATGTGTTTCCGGCTAACTCTTCCCCTGCCTTCCTTACTGCTAGGGGTACCTATTTCATTTGTCGAGACAGAGCTTATACATGGTTGCCTGCCGACTTCTCAGGATCATGTTATATTGCTCGATTGTTGCCTCCGACATACACTGCTTCACCGGATTACCACAGAACAAGAGTAGCAAGAGGTGTTTTCAGCAAGGAAGATACCGCTGGTCAGGAAGCTGGAGACTTCTTCAAAGGCTTCCTTCCGTTCTGGGGGCCTATGGCCAATAGTAGAAACATACGTCAGCTAACACGGGTAGTTGAATCTACTATTACCGAAACTGCTGGTGCCCTTAGCAATCTGACAGCTGAGCTTCAGGCGGATAGGCTCATGACATTGCAGAACCGTATGGTTCTAGATGTTATACTTGCAGATCGAGGTGGGGTATGCAGAATGATCCAATCGAGCTGCTGTGTCTTTATTCCTAATAATGCTCCAACAGTTTACGAGGCGATCTCTAAGTTGCACAAGATTTCGGACTCCATACATGTAGATGAGGGAAACTGGTCCTTTATGGAGTGGGTTTGGACTCTGATCTCAGCGTGGGGATGGAAGGTTCTAATGGTCATTGGTGTCATCTTAATATTACTATTCTCATGTTGTCTGATTATCCAGTGTGGTCCTGCTCTGTGTAGTCTTTGTGCTACAACCTGTTTTAGGAAACCACCTGCATTTGGAGAAAAGACACGAGAAAGGATGATGATACAACAACATGTCACTGACCTGATGAGCATAGAACTAGATTCAGACATAGATTGAGTAATTGCCTATGTAAGGGCAAAAGGAGGGTCTGAGGTTCCGTGACGGTTCCGTGACGACTTGAACCCGTGTTTTCAAGTTTGTCGGAAATATATAAAATTAGTATCAGCGAACCGCAAATGATCCATTTAGTATATCCTAGTGTTTTCGCTACGCTACGAGCAAGAGCACTCCTTCCATTGACATATTTCTGATATACCCACGGCATCCATCTTAGATCGTGGCCGCCATTTTTGTGGTTCCTTGCCCTCACATATGCAATAGCCTCTGATCATTTCATTCACTTCACTTTGATTAAAGACACGTAGCCTTAGCCGGAGATTCACCTCTTACATGACACGTGCACCTTAAACCAGATCACGCTGAAGCTACATGACTCGACAAAGGCTGCCTCCTCTGCCCGAGGCCAGCCCACCTGAACTGGTTTTCCTGTCCATTGTACCTGATCATGATTAGGCGGCCGAAGCCGGTAGCCTTGCCCATTTACAACCCACAAACATCTCTTATCCCGTTTTCTATCTTCTGCACCTGGCTCTGCTCCTTTTCCTTCTGGGCCTTTATTAGGGGGAGGTAACGAACTTTACGATGAGGCGGTCCGGGTCTTGAATGCAATATTGACAAGGGATTGTGATGGACTGGTGGGAACCCCTCTTCGTGATGTTTGGTATCAGATATTATCGACAGTTCCTGTGTAACGCCAAATATTTATTGTTTAGAGACACAAAAGGTTTGGGAATGTACCGACATGTGAAATATTTGCCTAGAGCACAATTTTTGGTATATAAGGAGCAACCCTCAATGTACAAATCGAACAGTCTCCTAGATTCTGCCCGTGTGTAGATTCTGTGACTTCTGTGTCCCTGCAGTAATAAACCTTTGGTCTTTGACGCCACCATCGAGAAGCCCGTGTTTCTGTTCATTTGTGCACCAAGGCAGGTGGGACTCCGGGGTCTTTGGGTGTTGTACCCTGACACCTCTGGACGGAACCAAAAAGTCCAGAACTCCAGTACCGTACGTGTGGTGTTGAATACATTCTTTGCACCTGTCCATTCTGTACAGCACCAGTACCGTACATCGAGTGCAAATGGCTGACAGTCAAGAACCCGGCAAGGCTCCAGCAGCACATTCTGTGGAAATGGCAGACAGCGAAGAACCCGGCAAGGCTCCAGCAGCGCATCCAGAGCAAATGGCTGGCAGTCTAGAACTCAGCAAGGCTCCAGCAGTGGCAAGGAGAAGAAAATATGAAGCCAGCTACAAACTCAAAGTTGTGGCTTTTGCCACGGAACATAATAACTGTGCTGCTGCTAGGCAATATGGAGTGACAGAGAAGATGGTTCGGGCCTGGAGAGCAAATGAGCAAGCATTGCGGAGTATGCCAAGGGGCAAGTGTGCACTAAGAAGAGGCACCCCACATTGGCCAGAACTGGAAAAGCATGTAGCAGACATGGTGGCCGAGCATCGGCAAAGCGGGTATGTCGTGACCCGAAATAAAATCCGCTTGGTTGCACTTCAGTGGGCCAAATCTAATCCCGATCTCAGCCACAGATTTAAGGCCACTGTGTCCTGGTGTACCAGATTCTTGGGAAGGCATAATCTGGTATTGCGGCAAAAGACAAAAATTGCCCAGAAATTACCAGCGGATCTTGATGCCAAAATGCATAGCTTCCATCGCTACGTCATTAGGCTGCGCAATGAACATGTGTATGCGCTAAGTAGCATCGGAAACATGGATGAAACTCCGATGAATTTTGATATGATCGCCAACAAAACTGTCCATCAAAAAGGCGAAAAGACAATTTTAATAAAAACAACAGGACATGAGAAGTCCAGTTTCACTGTGGTACTTGCATGCACAGCTGATGGTGGCAAACTGAGGCCAATGGTTATTTTTAAAAGGAAAACAATGCCGAAACTCAAGTTTCCTGCTGGTTGTTTTGTGCATGTGAATGAGAAAGGATGGATGGATGAAGAAGGGGTAAAGCTATGGCTTGATAACGTATGGAGCAGGCGACCAGGTGGACTTCTACAAAGGCGTAGTCTACTGGTGTGGGATATGTTCAGGGCTCATTTAACTCCCAGCACCAAGCAAAGGCTGGCAAGACTGAAAACGGATGCTGCTGTTATACCTGGAGGACTGACATCGTTGGTGCAGCCACTGGATGTGTGCCTAAACAAGCCATTTAAAGATCGCATCCGAGAACAGTGGAATGAGTGGATGGTTAGCGGTGAAAAAACATTCACAAAAGGAGGAAACATGCGTGCGCCACAGTTGGATGTTTTGTGCAACTTTGTCATAAAAGCCTGGAACGACATCGATGCAGAAACAGTCATAAAGTCTTTCAAGAAGTGTGGCATATCGAACTCATTAGATGGTATGGAGGACGACTATCTGTGGGAAGGTGAAGAGGATGCCGAAGAAGAGACCACATCATCTGATACGGAATTGGTACAAGATCCATACGATGACTGCCTTACAGATGTACCACAAGATCTCATAGACTTACTTATGAGATCAGATGACGAAGAGGAGGATTTTGAAGGTTTTTAAAGGGAACGTTATAAATCCTGTAGAAATCGCTTGGATTTATGGGAAGTTATGGAACGTTTAATGCACTTGCACTGTTTCATGCACTACGTTATTTATGTTTGCCGTTATTCAGAAGTGACAGTTTTTGATATGGTTTTAAATAAAATGTTTCCGAGTAAAGCAAGATTGTTTCTACAACCAATTTCTTTGCGTTCAGTCTTTCAGTTTGTAAAATAAACGCTTATAGGTACCCACTGCCCACTGATAAAGCCTTACTGCTCACCCACAGGGAGGAGGACTAGACTAATACGGTAAGTTCAAAATACCGGTACATACTCGGAATGGCTATGCTGCGCTGGAAGTGGGGGGTCGTCTTATACGGCGAGTATAGCACTAAACCTAAAATTTTTCTGCCAAAGTCGGGGGTCGTCTTATACGCCGGGTCGTCTTATACGCCGGAAAATACGGTAAGTCCCCATTTTTGTACATTTGCTCTTTGGCTGTTTGGGGGTCTTCTACTCATTTTCTCCTGGGTTGACGGCTCTGGGGCCATTGCTGGGAAGCTCTAATACCGGATAAAAGTAGTTTGGACCAAATCGGAGGCAGAATTGTTTTGTGTTTTTGCTGACTTGCTTGCCTTTGAGGTGCTCTTTGGGGGTTTCCGGCTGTTTGTTGGTGAGTTTTGGGGTCTGGGAGCACTGCTGGGACACTCTAATCTTGATTGCATTTGCTTTTCAGGAAATCCGTGGTGGAAAACTGGAGTTATGGCCTAGCTGCACAGCGCGTTTGGACCGAAGGCCGAGAAATATTGTAAGTATGAGATTTTGCTTTTGGGCTGTTTGGGGGTGTTGTGCTTTTTGGCGGGTGGGTTGGCGGGTCTTGGGGCATTCCTGGGAAGGTCTAATACCGGATAGAAGTGGTTGGGACAAAATCCATAAGGAAAAGCCTTTTGGCACTTTTTGCAACTTAGGGTTCGTTAGGGTTAGCCCTAACAGCAGGATTGCATGTGTTTTGGGGTGTTCTAGATTTTTGCAACTGAGTTCTGGGGTCTTAGAGCACTTGTGAGAATTTGTAATTTTGGTTGCAAGTCATTTGAAGAAAATCCATGGTGGGAAAGGGGGGATTTGGCATAGTTAAAGAAAGCCTCTGCCACTATTCTTAACTTAGGGCTCGTTAGGGTTAGCAGTATTTCTATTGCATGTGTTTGGGTGGGGGGGTTTCGAGTCTTGGAGCGATGCTGGCTATGGATACTTTTGCTTGCTTGCAAGTGGTTTGAATACAATCCACGGTGGGTAAGGGGGTAATTGGCCCTACTTTTACTTTCGAAGTACGTTTTGTCACCAATTTTCTGCTAGGCCTCGTTTTTGAGATCTGATTGGGGGTCTTCTACATTTTTGCAACTGGCTTTAGTAAGGGTCTGGGTGGCAGCACTGCTGGGAAGGTCTAATTTTGTTCTAAAACACAGTTTACAGTACACCTAGCTTGAGGGGAAAGATCCGCTAAATTAATTTGCCCATACTTATTTATCCTTGAAAAGGTGACTCAGACAGAGTACGCACTTTCAAAAATGTTTTACTGTCTATTAGGAAAATCAAAGTGTGACTTTTTGCACTACACAGTGTACATACCTTGTATTTATTTATCAGTGCTGTTTTTCGTTCAATAATTACAGGCCGTGTTTCAGTCTGCAATGGGGAAAAAAGGATGGAGTCAGGCTTCACATTAGCGAGCCGCAATTCAGCATCCGCCAGGCAGGCAGTGGACAGGGTGTCTTCTGGTCACCAACATTGATGGACGAAGCGTCAGCTGGAATGGATGAGTGCCACTAATAAGAGGAATTGTTTGCTGCATGCAACTTACTTACCAAATTCAACAGGACAACTACAACAATACAGATACAGTATCCATTCTTTTATTCAATGAGTGTGTGTGACTGCATTTCTTGGATCTCTCTCTGCTTCTAAATTGATCCCTACAGCCATTCTATAGGTTTTACTTCAGCTATTTTTTAAACCTAATTTAATGTAGCCCTGTACTGTCGCATTCTGTCATTCACGGTTGTCGAAAGTACTACTTACTTTTCTGTAACAATGCATTCAGTAGTGCATGCACTTCCTTTATGTCACGTAAAAGATTTATGGTTAGCTTTGTACCCAAAAATTTCTTTATGTTCAATTATTGTTTGTCCATGCTGTGCTTTTTTTTTTTCTCTCAACAAAACCTACCCAAAAAGAAACCCCCATTCCTATCCATTTTACAAACCCTAACCCTCTTCACCCGGGTTGTGTGGTTTTGCTTGATGTGTTACTAAATGACATCAATAATTTCACACACTTGCTGGGGAGGATAAGGTCATAGCAACAGGCTGGTGAAGGAATCCGAGGATATATTCTAGACTTACTCAGCTTCAGTACTATTTCTTGTAGTAGTAGCCAATGTCAAAGAAATCCTACACAAGTACAAGTTATACTATCAATACTTTACCATTTGTTAGGCTACATTGTGGCACTGTCGTAGTCTAGTGTACTGTCACCTGCTATATCCTCTATCGTACCGTTGTAATGCTACAGTAAGGAAAAACCAGGTTTCATTTTCTTTTTTTCCATAGCCATGCAACTGCCACTGTGTCACACCACTAGTACCACCGCAATGAGGAGGAAATTTCAGCCGCCCTGGATTGCAACCTTAATCGCCATTTCCCGTGGAGCCAGCCCTGGGCCTAGCCCTACTTTCAAACAGAAATTACAGGTAAGATAAGCGTTTGGTTGGAGGTAGTATAATGGAGTATTAGGAGAGACGAGAGATTGACGGTAGTACTACTAAAGTCCTAGGACTATTCAGGAAAACAAACTTACTGTTAAACCCCCACCCACCAAACTCAAAAGCAGTAAAAAACAGGTATGGTCAGATAAAGTTTCAAAAAGTATATTTTTATAGCCCTAACAAAATAATCTCCCGCAAGACCCTCCCTAACCCCAACGATTGTCCTTCAAAAGCCCCCAAAAAACCCAACTTCCAATTCCCACCCCCAAAAAGTCTCTACAAAAGGGGCAAGGGACACTATGGCAGGGTGCTGTTGACTTTAGCAGCCAGGGCATCATGCTCCTTGCGGAGGGTGGCATGTTCGAAGCGGAGGCCCTCCACCAAGTTCTTATAGTTCAGGACCTCCTGCTCCAGGTAGGACAGTCTGAGGGATAAGCGGCGCCGGCGTGCCTTGCAAATCCTGTGGGGGCCAGCTGCTGTCTTTGCTGCTCGGCGGTGGCGTTTGGCTTTGGTAGCCCGGCTCTGTACCGCTGGAGCACTGCTCTATCTGGCAGCCCGCACGGAGGAGGATGCAGCTGTCCCAGTGGACGTTGTTGTAGTACCAGACTGCGTCTCCTCCTCCTCCAGGGCCACCAGCCGCCGATATTCAGCGACAGTGGCATCCAGCCTCCGTTGCCGGGCCATTCGAGCCAGCTCCTTCCTCCTTGATGGTCTCTTGGATTTGGAAGGAGCAACTATATGAAAAAAGAAAGACATAGTCTGTAACCAATGCTCCTTAAGATTAACACAAAATGATTGAGCAGAACGTTCTCACAGTACAAGTAGCAAATTGAAAGCACAGTACATAACTATTGAGGACAGTATCTATGTAACCTCCGAATTCTTCATCCTTGCTCTAACATTAGTGGAAGTTTAAGGAACAAATTCTACGAGCACTATGGACTTCCTTTACAGTCGACTATGACAGTACACCAGTCTTATTCTTCTTCTTCTCTCTTGTTTAGGAAAATTGGTACGTTATCTTATGCAAGCCGGCATAATGCCAGCGCAGTGAACTTGCACCCGAGAAAAACAGACGCACACCATGGTGAGTGAGACAGACTTGCGTTACTGTACCGGTCCAGTACATGCAGGTGGTGAAGCTCTTACTTTTCTATTAGTTGTGGCACTGAGAATACTCTGTTAAAAGGGCTACTGCTTAATTAATTTAGCTTTCACCCTACAGTGCAAATGAGTATTAGAAAAGGAAAATGAAGAAGCAAAATAATCTGATTATCTATCACTTCACATGGGATGTATTTGATGACATATGGGATGACTTTAGGTGCTTTGCTTATTATTGAGCGAACAGTGATACACCCACACATGAATGACGTACTACTACCAAACTAAAGTTATTAAGAGAGGTAGGGAGTGTCCACCGTAATAACCGGATATATGCTGTGCTTGCAGTTGCAATACAAACTACTGCTACTATTCATGGTAGTATTTGGACAAAATTGCAACTTCTTTTCCTTGCCTTTCCTACACTGGAACGGACGTGCAGGTGCAGTGTTACGTGCTCTTCAAAGTAACACTTAGCTCATCCAGTGACCGTCTACTCTCTCTAGATACACATATGCTATCTAAGAGTCAGATAGTACCATGATCCAGGCATCCATCCATTCAAAGTATATGCACACATACAGTTTCTGTTTCACCCACCCAGGCTGTTCTCCTTCCACCCATCCTTGCTTCATCATTCACCCAGCCATGCACCATACCATATTCTTTCCTTCCCAGCCACCTCGGGGACCAAGCAAACACATATCATTCTTCTTTGCCAGTCATCATTACATTTCTCGTCCTTCCACACTTACTTACACCCTTCTTTCGCTTTTCGTTCATCCCATCCATCAAGTTCATCTCAGATCTGATTGGGATTCTTCTCGCCAAAAACTTCACAGCTAAGTCGAAGTACATTTAGATGAGGCGACTACCTGGTTTATTTATAATACACCCGTGCAGAAAGCACACTCTGCAGTCTTCAATCTTAATGAGTAAGGAATATATAGCTTACCTCTGCCCGCCACCACCGTGTCATCCCTCACAGAATTGTCCGGCACTTGCACCGCCTCCTCCCCAGAGTTGTCCTCCTCGTCCAATGCCGCCACCACCTCCGCGCTGGCCCCGCCTCCAGATGTTCCACCTACAAAGTACATTTAATAATGTTAGAATACACCACTCACTACTATATAATATTTGGTCTAGGAGGAAGAAAGAAATGTGAAAAAACAGCATACAATTTAATAATTTGTTCAAGAAGTTGTAAGTGTGATCTCCACATAAGATTGTTTAGTTTGCCAGGATTAATATCCGTTTCTTTCAGCTCGTAATATGAGGGACAGAGACAATTCTGTTTGCAGCAAGGTTTCTTTATTTTTATTCAAACGACAAGGACAGCCGACACGTGTTTCGCCCCCTCTTGGCGATTTGCGCCGGGGCTTTCTCAAGGCTAAATGGGTTAAGTCACATCCAAGGTTCCTGTTTCATGATTTGTACATTGTCCATATAAAAATATAGTTTTTTCAGGCTAATGCCTCCGTTCCTAAGATCTTCCCGGCATGGCGATCCCTGCGTCAGATGTGACTTAACCCATTTAGCCTTGAGAAAGCCCCGGCGCAAATCGCCAAGAGGGGGCGAAACACGTGTCGGCTGTCCTTGTGGTTTGAATAAAAATAAAGAAACCTTGCTGCAAACAGAATTGTCTCTGTCCCTCATATTACGAGCTGAAAGAAACGGATATTAATCCTGGCAAACTAAACCAATCTTATGTGGAGATCACACTTACAACTTCTTGAATCTGTTTCCCCAAGCCTGAAGCCCAAGAGGTCCAGAGCTTCGAGTGTGTCTCCATCCACCAACTAACCACACTTATTTAAGTGTTGTCTAAAGCCTTGAAATCCTTGGGCCTTTGCTACCTTATCCACATTTAATAATTTGTGACTGTCTACTCTAAAGTAAAAATGTCCCTTTTTCCAGGGAAGGCTGTTGTCTTGCTGCACTTTTTGGCACAACTGATGAATGCTTGCTTTTTATTTTTAACACGCACCACTTTTTCTCCTAACAGACAGAAGCTTGACTTCTAAGAACACGAGCAGGATCAAGTTCAAACCAGGTGAGAGCTCGGCTCCACCACAAGAAATGTGTCCAATTAATCGTCAGCACTAAGCACTTTTCCATTTTCAGTTAAACGTTTACTTTTATGAAAAACTTGATTTTAATAAATGTCTTTACTTTTAATAAAGCTTTTAAACTTAAATAGACTCTGTGGTTTTTGGTCCTCCAGACTAGAGTGGATGAGCTAAAGGTTTTGCAATTTTTGCAAGCATGAGTCCCTGCCTCTGACATCATTGGGGAATAATCATAATCATCGGTGACTTTGGGTGCTAAATGACTCTGCCACACTATCTAGTCAGTAAGGAGATTGGGGGTTCAACTACAAAGTATGTTATCACTGAGGTATGTGGAAAGTCTAACAGCACCTATTATAATTGATAAGCTAAGCAATGCATTATTTAGTGTCCATAGTTCTGTTTGTGCAGATTTGTCCCTGCAACAGTAGTAGAATGTATTGTCCTCCTATCCAAACCAAAAGTAAAGTAGTATCTTATTCTTTCTTGGTGGTCATTCACCTTTTTATTGTTGGCAATTGTCAAAGCATAAACATTTAGAAGACTTGAAAAGACATTATGGACAATCCCAGAGGACTGCACTCTGTGCATAGAGCTATTGCTGACAACAATGGGAGTCTAATGGAATTGCCAAATGTGCAATCTTAGTTAGCTACACAGACAGACTAATAAGAATAATCTAGTAATACCACACGGAGTCATAGTCGAGGCAGGATAAGAATTTAGATCCAGTCTACAAGAATATCAAAGACGATTTAGAAAAAATCGAATGAGGAACGCTGGGAAAAAATAAGTACTCTATATTAAAATTAAAACTTACTGGGGCCAGCAAAGGAGCCCTCGCCTGCCCGATCCTGGCCTTCATCCTCAACAGCACCCTCCTCCTCCTCCTCCTCCTGTGTCCTCCTCTTGCCCCTGGGGGAAGCTGATGTACAACCTGAAAGAAAGAAAAACAGAAAACATGGATGATATTTGTCAACCAAATCAAACATTTCAAAAGAACTAACAAAATATTTTGGCGAAATAGCAAATAGACAACTATTCCACGGGATATATTATTGACCAATCTTATGTGGTCTACTACGTTATTAGTATTGCTTGATTTGCGGACCGTCGAATTGGAAACTTCTTATGTAACTCACTACACAAAGTACTAAAAAGGTTTGCCTAGGATTGGCAGGCAGCAGTCCGCAGCACGCGAAGTGACAGCCAAAGTCCATCGTGATTGCAGATCAGCGACAACACTAAAATTTCCTACTACATTAACCAGTCATTAAAATACTCTAACTATCAATCCACCACCACTATTTCTTCTTATCGCCATCTGTACAAAGGAAGGACTGGACTTGAGTCTGTAGGGGCTGATTTAGAAGCCCCTTGTGGCTCTTTTGCTCTATTGTTGTGTGACTTTTGTGACGCAGCGGCAGCACAAAAGAGGCGCAATGGTGCGGTGTACATTAACAACGTGACGCATATGGGAGATGCATCACGTTGTAAAGCCCTGCGCCATCAGGGGGCGTTCCGGCGCAAGGGAGGGCGTTCCTGCGCAGGAACGCATCGTAAAAGTGGCTGAGGGAAATCTACAAGTTTTCAATCACTCACTTTAACGACAATGATGCGTGACTCAAACCCTGCGCCTGCTTGAAGCAGATGTACGGCTTGACGCAGCATTTGGGAGATAGGGCACCCCAGAGCATTGATGGAGCTGCGCCATCGTTGCGACGCAACTCCAGCAATGCGCCGCCCTTACGGCACAGATGCGTAACGCATTGGTGACGTTTTGGGCCCATGGTGCACCGCATTGTAAATACGGCGCACCATGGGTGATAGTGGCGTGGCGCACAATTACTGGCGCATCCCTGCTACTTTGCAGGGATGCGCCGGTAATTAAAAATCTGAACCTTAGTGTGTAGCATTACGCAGTTCTTTAAACTACACTCATACATAATTTCACAGGCCAATGAAATGAACACAAAATCGAAAACAAATAAGCATAGTAGCAACACTACTGAGAAGGAGAGCAGTGCACCTGAAATGCACAGAAGATTTTGAAATATAATTTACCTACAATGTTATGAGCAGCATTATTGCTCTTGGTAAAAAACAAAAATTTGCAATATGATAACACAGCAGGAGAAAACAGAGTAGTAAATAAATAGCTACTATTACTCACCAAGCCTGGGGATCTCGAGGCCAAGCAGGTCGAGCAGATCTCGTTCACGGGTCAGGACATCCGTCCAGCGGTGGGTGGCCTGGTTGTAGGTGCGCCGGACCCGAGAGTGGTGGTACATGGCCCGGCACACCTACTCCCACCGCTTCCGGCGCTCCCGCATCCCGTACCCGCCTCCGATCTTGCTGCCTGCCATTATGGTCCTGGGGAGGTGGCGCTGTACATAGAACACTAGTGCGGCCACCTCCTCCGCGCTAAAGATCTCCCATGGCATCACTAGCTCCCCCCTCAAACGCCCGCACGGGAGCCGGGCACGGGTGCGGGACCCTTCCCCTTCTCCGGATGCTTTACTCCCTTCACCATGGTCTGGGCGGAAAGGAATAAAGAAAATAGAATAGGGAAGAGAAGAAAAGAAAAGAGTTTAAAAAAGTAGTTTAAAATTAACCAAAAGTTGCAGTAAATACAAAAATATAGGGCTAGAAAAATAGAGGGATAGATAATAAGTAAAATAGATCAAAAAAAACTTCAAACAAGCAAAGGATGGCAGAGATTTAGAGAAAATACAAAAAGCATGTCCAGAACCATAGCAATGAATGAGAAACAAGATGGCCGCGCCCATTCACGACCACGCGGGTAAGTTCGCGCAAGATGTTCCTCGCGAACACTCGGGAAATTGTACTGACGAGCCGCACACTTTGCGAGATTACACTTCGCGCCCGGAAACGGAAATACGTCATGCAAACAAGATGGCCGCGCCCTTGAACGACCGTGAGGGTAACTTCGCGCCTTGCGCTACAAGCGGCTCGCGAAAACGCACAAAACCTTGCGAACTAACACGCCGCAAAAAACAAAATCGCATATTCGCATGAATTCGCGGCTTCCGAATCCGATCTCGCGCGTGTTCGCGCCCCGCAAATCCCGCAAAATTGCAGAAAAACGAGTTTTGCAAAACTGAAAGCACTCGGCAGGTGCAAGAGTTCAAACTCATCATTAGTAACAATTCCCTGTAGTGCTTCCTGACTGGGGCCCCTCCAGAGTTCAGTTGCTAGTTGCAACAATTGTATGACCCTGCTCTGACCCTCACAGCAGGCTCATAGAATAGCTAGAAGTAGGCCACAAAGGTCCTGGAAAAAAAATTGCACTGCAACAGATAGCAAATTACTGATAAGGAAGCAGGTGCCAGACCTGGAATTTTAAAACAGTGACACATTAATAAACTAACCCCAAATTAATTCATGTCAGTTGAAGCAGGGCAGGTGTGCTTGCTTTTCCCCCCCATAATCTACTGTGATGATGAACCAGAGGGTGGCATTGATGTAACAGAGGGTGGCATGGGTGATACAGAGGGTGGCAGTGATGAAACAGAGGGTGCTGGGAGGCTGTGATGATGAACCATGATGACGTAGAAACAACATAGTCGCGACCCGTTGCGAGCCGACAAGTAAGTTCGCAATTGTGAACTAGTACCAAACCCTCGCGAACTGGCAGAAACCCTTGTGAACACAAAAAAAAATCTGCAAATTCGCGAGAATTCGCAGATTTTGCGGAATGCGAGTTTGCAAATTCGCAAAATTCGCGATCGCCAGATTCGCAAAATTCGCCCATGCTTAGTACAGACCCAAAAACAGCCCACCGTGCAGTATGTGCAACAGCAACCCCCAGTACAATACTGTAACAAGGATCGCCGACAGGGCCACGCCCCCCTGACACCCGGCTCGACCCTATAACTTGTGACCCCCCCTCTTATCTCCTCAGCCTAGGAGTCACCCGGAATGGACCCATGAAGAGAAATACAGCTGCGATGAGGAGGACGAGATCGGGCCCTTTAACTGGATGGGCGGTCGTATGGAGGGGTAGGAGTCACGAGTCCCGATAAATGTCAGCGGTGATAATCCACAGGTGTGTTCCTGCACCGGAGGAGCGGTCATTGAGGGGCAGAGTGTAGAGGAGTGGAGCAGAGTAGAGATCGGAGCGGAGGACGAAAAGGAGAAGCAGGAGGCGGATGAAGAAACCGAGGTGTGTGCACCCCGAGAAACATCAGGGATGGAGGAGCCGCCAGGACGAGGAGAAGAACAGGATGGGAGGAAGGACGAGACAAGGAGAAAGCCAGGCGGCTAACACTACGCGTCGCCCAGCCACACACCAGGAGGGGTGTGGCTATCAGAGGTGCATACCCATATCGTGGGCTGGGTGAGAAAGAAAGGCAAAAGCCTTACATAGACCAAACCTGCTTCCCGGGAACCCGCCCCTTCACCACTTTCACGTATAGAGTACGGTTGTCTGCACTTACGGTTTCCCTCATGCAACCCCCCCCACCTTGATACTTGTTCGTACAGAATGTACTGATACTTGCCTCTTTGTGTTTCCCCTTTCACCGGTGGAACCTGGGTCAGAACGGAGCCGACGGAGCCGACCCGAAGGAGGAGCCCGGTCCGACGAAGGGAGGAGAGGGACTACTCCGAAAGACCCGTCAAGAGAGAAGCAGATCCCCAAGACGAGGTGTCTCACGCAAGACCTGTACTGATCTGTTGTTCCAACGAATAAAACCTACCAAAACCAAGACACGTCTCCTGCCCTTTCTGTTAGGAATTAATCAATTTGACATGCGAGATTGCTGAGTTGTGGTCTTTTTCCCAGGTCCCTAAAACCAAACTGCTAGTTAATTTTTAGACGCTCCCTTACTTTAGAAAAGAGGCATGGCAGAACGTAGCCTTTGCTTGGCTTACTGTTCCGGTACCACGCCCCCTCTTCACTTCCTGGTTCCTGCCTCGAGGTCTCCGTGGCGTTCTGTGGATTGCCCCGAGTCTCCTTAGACCCTTCCCGCTTTGTTGCCTTCATTCCCTGACTCTGCCTCAGCTGGATGGTCGTTTTCTGTGTGAGCGTATCCTTGCTGAGCTTCGGCGTTTCTTGATTTCCAACGCGAGAAGTTTATCGCGTTTGCCCTTACTTCTCTCACGCATTTAGCGGGCGTTAGTTCGCTCGATTCTTTCATCTTTCTTCTGTTGTGTGATTGAGAAATACCTGGTGAGTTCTTTTGATCTCTTATCCCTCCTGTGAGAGTGAGCGCTCCGCCCTTGTCTCCTTTGAGGGCCGGGTGTCTCTCCTCGTGTGTGTGTGTACTGCTCCGCTGTTTCAGCCCACAACAGCCGGCCGGTGCTCCTCACATCCCCCATACTTTGTTTTCGTTTGCCTGGTGTGAATGTCCTTCGAGAGTTCTACTCCTCCTACCCTGATACTGATTATTCAGCCTACCTTTTTTGAACTCTTCGATAAAGCCTTCCCAATCTACAGTTGGGGTAAGCACACATGTAGAATCACGCATGTCAAAGTCTCCTGCATACAGGTTAGTGAAGTAAGGATATATTATGTGTATTGCTTATTTTGTTTTCTAGCCTGGACATCCATCTACGACTCCTGCTGTACCCTGCATACCCCCTCGTATGAGGAGAGTGGTGGACACTCCTAGGGTAAATTCCCTCATACTTTTAGGAGACAGTAGCCAGGAGTGTGTGTCTCTTTGCATTCTTGCTCCTGTGTCCTGGAGGTGTAGGGATCCTTCTTCGCTCCCGTGGAAACTTGGTTACTTGTCTGACACTTTCCTCCCCCGCATGTTACAAATACATAGCAGTACAACCTGCCTACGGTATTGACCAACAACAGTATTACAACAATGACAGAAACAATACTAATAGAAACACAGGCATGCAGGGAAGAGGTAATGGAATGGGACAGCAAAGGGTCCAACTGCAGCCAGGGCAAAGCACTTGTTTTTATTGTCACAAGGTAGGTCATATGCAGAGAGAATGTCGTACTAGACTTCAAGACCAAGACCAGCAATCTATGGGTCCCACCCAACAAGCGCCACCACAAGTCCAACAACAACAACAACCAATGCACCCACAGCAACCCCAGATGCTGTACGCCTATACCCAACCTGCCCCTCAGCAAAACATGCAGCAAGTACAGCTCCAAGCACCCAAGATTGTCCAAACACAACAGTCGCCCCAACAGATGCAAGCCCCCATGCAACAGCAACAGCAGACACCCACCTACCAAGTGATGCCCCAAGCCCAAAATGCTTCACCCCAAGGTGGTGAGGTGATTACTCCCAATCATTTGTTTGCACAAGGCACCATCCAGCAATACCAAGCAGGAGGATACACTTGCTAGGACAGCCCACAGACAACTCTTGTGTGCCCAGTTTTATCATGAATCATGAGCGGTGAAGATGACCCCACTGTCCTGCTCACAATAAATAACAGAACATATAGCTTTCTCATTGACACAGGCGCCACGTATTCCTCTATCACAGGCGGACCTCTGCCCATTTCAGATCAGATAGCGGACACACAGGGATTCTCTGGGGCAATAGCAAGTGTTCCTTTCACCAAGCCAGTACCCATACAAATAGGAGACCGGGTGCCGGAACAATGACTACTTTACTCACCACATTCTCCAGTGAATCTTTTAGGACGAGACCTCATGGCAAAATTGAACATGACCATTCACTTCCATGAGAACGGAACAATGATTTGCTCTACACCAGGCACACCCTTGGCAAGGATGATGGCACTCACTGTTGACTCCTCCTTGAAAGATCAAATAAGAGCTCGCCCTGTAGATGAGCAAGCGTTCTCCACGCGGTACATATCATTGTAGCTAACACCCCAGAATTGCACAATCGCACTGTCCAGCT